>NC_142167.1:31902530-32204336 GCF_029865625.1 Vigna umbellata | reverse complement strand
GGGCTGTGGCTTCAGCTTCCTCAGCCTCAGCTAATTCCCATTCCCTATCCTCCTCCTCTTCATCATAATCATCATCATTTTCTTCTTCTTCTTCTTCTTCTTCTTCCTCCTCCTCCTCCACCTCCCCATCTGCATCCTCTTCTTCATCATCTTCATCTGAAATCCATTGGCCATGGCCAGCATGCATTGGATCAATGTCAGTGTCACTATCGAACTCATCTCCCTCATCTCCCTCATCTGGCAAATTAAAGAGTCCATTGCCTACAAAACTATGAGTATCCATAGAAATATCTGAGTCGCCTCCATAAGCAGAGAAAGACTCTATCTCATCATCATGGGGAACCCTGTACCGTCTAAAACTCACACTTGATTCATTTTCACCATAAAGAGAAGTCCAATTATCAAAACCATCACTGTCAGTGTCAGACAGAACATGCCTCCACCTTCTAGACCCACTTGGGGTAGTGTGTGTACTAACATATTGCATTGACCAAGCAGGGGTGTCACCATCCACAAGTTGATCATCCTCTCCAGAGGCAAGTGATTCATATTGTCTCACCATACTATGCACATGAGGGATCTGCTGTGAGAAACTATTATCCACGGATTCAGAACTGTTGTGCCTGAATCTTCCTCTAAGCCTCCTTCGTGAACTTTGGGTAAATGTATGATTCCCAAAGTCTTCAAGTAACAAAAATTTACAATCGCCGCACACACCATGGCTAGCAAGATCGCTTGCCATCTCATTATCATGTGATAGGGCCTTATCACAAAGGGAACACACTGCAACGTGGACAGAATCAGTATCCCCATGGGCCTGTGAACCAGATTGAGACGATGCAAATGACATGTTCCCAGAATTCGCAGCCATCTGAAACCCCATAAAAATCCAGATTAAAAAAGACAATAATATATAAGCAAACAGGCAATAAAGCAAGCTAGAAAATGTCAATAACAAGGCATCTAAATTAAGCACTAGCAAGACACGATAATTATTAATTTGTTAGCAATACCTAGAATTAGGACCAATCTGCATCTAAGAAAGACAAAACCCAACAGACCAACGAGCCCTCTAAGTTCATCAAATCACGCAAGTTAAGCTCAAAAGGAAGACACTCAGAAGCAGAGCCTCAATCAAGTATCAAATGTGATTGTAGGCACGTGGAATTGCTTGTAGTATGGGGGAGCATTTCAGCTCCCCAGACACTGGTCTGCCTAGAACAAACATGATTTTGGAAAACATTGACGTGTCCGGTTACAATGCTTCAAAATCAACTTTGTTCTCGTATAACTACAACTGGAAAAAATATATGTAACAACTTATGTGCTAAGCCGAAAATTTAATACTATAAACTTACTTTCAAAATAAGAGTACTCAATCAGGCAATCAAAATCACTTCACTTCAAACTCACCTTCACCGAAAATGAAGATCACACAAAATCACTTATTACCGCTCTCGCAATCAGTGGCAGCACGATGCTAACCAGTTCAAATTTAGGTCTATCTCATAATATTTCTAACTCTAAATGCACATAAGTGGTGGAAATGGGACAGCGCGTGATTTAAGGAAAAGGTAAAGCACAATACGAAACATTACGATAAATAAGCAATTAAAAAACATAATGATAAAATATTATTATCATAAAGTGTAATAATCGCAACTAAACCACTACAATTACGAAATACCCAGAAGACGCAAATTGTCGATAAGAGCGAGAGCAATGTGGAGGAAGTGAAAAGGAAGAACTTTTGACGGTATTATACAGCATACAGATTGCGAGTTAAAATGATGCAAAGTGAGAGAAAAATGACCTGAGAGAGAGTACGAGGTTAGCGCGAGCAGAGAGAGCGATCAGCGAAGGAACTTCAAAAGGGATTCGAAAGATTCGAGTGAAAAAGTTGTAGGATTTCGATTTGGGAAGAAGAATGAATCATGAAAAACGAAACCTTTTTCTTTCTTTCTATCAAATCCTCAGCCGGCGACTCCGTTTGCCTCGTCAACACGCCCCAAACCACACGACACGACGCCGTTTCTCTAGCGTTTCTGGTAAATAACCTTTTTAACGGTGTTAGCATTTCTATTGCATTTAGTTCTGTAAATATAATTACTTATTGTTATTTCTGTTTCTCTCACGCGTGAAATTGCACACGCTAAGAGTAGTTTATACTAAGGTCCCAAATAATATATTATTTTAAGGTCTCGATTATCTTAAGACATCGTACATGTGTATATTTCTTGTATATACATAGATGCACACTTATGTATACATAATATATCAAAAGAATCATCTAAAATTTATTATTATACAGATTTCAACCCAAAATTTCTACACATGTTTATCATACCATATTTATATGGTATATTTATACGATAAAACAAATTATCATGACTTTGTTTCCCTTTAGTATTAAACTCTATTTTAGGATAATTCAACAAAATTATACATACATTCGTAAGAAAATTCAGTGTGTTAAAATTTTATCTCCATGCATATACAATTTTTTTCCAACAACAACCATAGATAATCATATCCAAAATCATGCACCTATGTATCAAGATCAGAATTACCCAATTAAAATAATCAATAATTCATGACATAAAACAACAAGTAAAACAAAGGTAAACTTTCCTAGGTCAATCCTAAGGTTTTATCTACAATTCCAAAACACGATCAATCTTTCTTTGCACTAAAGGTTTTTGTTGCTCTTTCTCTTCTCTTCCAAACTTCTCTCTTCTTTGCTTCTTTCTTTGATTTTGAGTTTCTAGAGTTTCTAACCATAATTACACCCTTCTCTTTGTATCTTAATAGTTATAAATCAACCCAACTTTATCTCTAATACCTCCTCATTTATAATAATATAATTTTCAAACTAAATCTATTTAAATCTTTAACTCCCTTTTATCTTACCTTCTCTCTCCATCTTTTATTTTATTTCATTTAATTTACTCCCATTTTACTTCTTACACTCTCTTATTTAATTTCTACACCAATTAAATAAAGAAAAAAGATCAATTTTCCCCTAAGCAAAAATACAAATAAAAAAAGTTTTTCTTTAACTCTTTCTCCCTATAATTGAACTCACATTCATTCAATCCTAAATCACCCTTCCATTAACAAGCCAACAGATTATATTGATAATATCACACACACATATCACTCAATCATCATATACCAATCATGTGTTGCACTTTATTAATAAATACATGAAATAATTAACACAACAATTATAATTATAAGACACACCTAAGTTTCACACCAATTAACAAACAATAACATTCAAAAATCAAACCACTTAATTCTCTATTTACTACATTTTTCTTGGATCTTACATTATGTTATTGTGAATTCATGACTTTTAGTTTAACTTAATATTTGAATTAGTGAAATTTTTTGTGCATAGTAATTCAAAAGATATACAATATCTTAATGTTTTAGATTTAAGTTGGACTAAAACATTTTATTTTGATAAAAAAATGTAAAAAGTTGTATTTATTTGAAAATATTTGAATCATGTTTCTCCTTTAAGATGTGAATCTTCACTAACATTAAAAAAAACTCTTAACGTATGTAATCTTAGGTTCGTCAAATTGACGTATGTCGTATCTGAACAAATGTCAAATTGTGTGTTTTATTTTTCGCCAATATTTTCCTCCACTAAAACTATGGAAAATCAATATATAATACAATAATACACCACAAAATTTTCATAATTTTAGTAGTATGTGTATCTAAAATAAAAGTGCAAAGTATAGAAAAATTGGTGAAAAATACTAGTGCTGTCAAAATGGGCCACCCAGCCCAACCTGACTCGGCCCACCAAGGGTTGGCTACTTAGCGAGTCAACCCAACCTCGCTTATTCATTAGCGAGTCGAAAAAATTTGAACCCAGTCCGATCCACCATGGGTTGATGGGTTAAACGGGCTGACTCATTGGCTGACTTAATTACACGTTTTTTTTAAAGGTTTAATTGCTTACTTGGTCTCTACATTGGGAGGTTTTTTTCTGACTAGTATCTGCTTTTAAAAATACATGTATTGCTTTTCCATGTGGTATAATTTGCACAAATCAAATCTCTTCCTTTTAATTGACAGAAACGGAATTAACTCTGTAGTGACTACACTTTTTTTTGTCTCCTCTGTCATCTTTTTCTCTCTCTTCTCTATTCCTCTCAACATTAGAAAGTATGACAGAAATTAGTTATAATTTAAGCAATGATTTTAAGTTTGATAATAAGTTTCAACTAAAAAATCTGATTTGATCAAGTAATCAAATTTTTTTATATGTTTCATTGTTAATTCAGATTATGATTGCTTTATAATAAAATGATTGTTTTGTATTGTGAACGTTTATATACATGCATAGAAAATATAACAAAAAAATTAATCAAGTTTAAAGTTTTTACTAAAATTTGTTGTTTAATTGGACTTTTAAAATTTTTATACTTTTAATTGAACTTTTATCATTAATTAAAATTACATGATCATTTGATTTAATAATTTTAAATAAAATATAATAAAATTTATAAAATACTAATTATTTTTACAAATAGTCATTGTTTTATATATTTTTAAAATTCTAAAATATTATTAATTAATTTTCTAAGTTCAAAGTATTATATTTAAGACGGTAAAATTAATTAGTTACTCCATCACAATAAATGATAACGACTCAGTTAAACAAAATATAGACATTTTAAATATTTAATAAAAAAATTTAATAAAATTTTTAATAAAAATTTAATTGAAAGTATTTAAATTCACAAAAGAATTAAAATTTAAATAAGTTTTTTAATTTTTTATTTAAAATTAAATAAGTAATAATAACATAAAAATATTTATGACAAATATTTAACTAAAAGTATAACAAATTGATGACTTAATATAACAATTTTTTTAATAGAGTTTTAGTAAACACTTATGTTTCGGTAGGAACCCCTAACTCATTGCTTCATCATTCAAGTTATGTTATTCTCTCTCTTCTCCTTATCCTAGGTGTGGGAGAGGTGCCTACAAAAGACACTCTGACGCTCAAGTCAATAACTTTGCGTAATAATCTTGTAATAAAATAAAGATTATGTAATTAGAGTTAAATTACCTCCCTTTTTTGTCAAACTTATATTTATAAATATTATAATGAGCTTACCATTATGTTTGACTCATTAATTACTAATAAATGACTTTATTCCTATTAATTGTCAATCAATGACTATTATTGTCATTAATTATCCATTAATGACTATTATTGCTTAGAATAATTTAAAGACCTGTTAGTCATTTTCTCGCTGAACGGTCAGCCGCCGCTCGGTCCTTGGCTGACCGGGTGGCCATACAGTACATCAGTCCCTCAGGCCCAAGCAAGCTCTTTATTGAAAGAGGTGCACAAGGATTATTACGAGCTTAAGAGAGGATTTGAGGGAGGTAGTTCGCGTTGTATTAGGTAGTCTGTTTTCGATGCACTTTAAGTCTTCATTCCTCTCTACACCGAGCGGCGGACGCTAGGAGTTACGAAAACGTTCCCTAGATTGAAGAGGCTCAGGTTAGAGCTACGGAAGTGTTCCCTAGGTCGGAAAGGCTCAAGTGAGAGCTACAGAAGCGTTCCTCACCAAGCGGAAGACTCTAGGAGCTACATAAGGGTTCCCTAGGTCGAAAAAACTCAGGTGAGAGCTACGGAAGCATTCCTCACAGAACAGCAGACTCTAGACTAACACATTTATGACATTAAACAATTAATATTAATATATTTTGTTATAAGGTCGGACGATCAGGCAAAGGCAAGCGACGTTTGAAGACCAAAATAAAGAATCGATATTAGGATGTATTACATTTGATGTTAGTGTTTAATGGCTTGTGACCGAGGTGGAGGGAGAACAAGGTCTGTCCGGGCTATATCTTTCGCTTCCTTATCTCTTTTCTTTATCATTATGAACTTTTCTAAAAGTTTCTTAATTAAAAAAGGCATATGTTTAGAAGTTATTTTTATAACCTTTTACTCTTGTTGTAAAACCTTTCATAGAAAATCATATATTTGTCATAAAACGAATTAAGAAATAAAATCAACCATGATATTTTTAATTAATCAACATGTTTAACCTCTGCACAGAAGCCACGTCATGGGACGAAAAGCTATCTCTTTTTATTCAGAGACTAATGCATTATGAAAGTGGTTATCTTTTCAATATTCAATATTTTATAATATATTTCATAACGAAAATCTTATTCATAGTTTGGGAAGAAAGTGCTTATCTTTTCAGGGGCTTCCCTGGAAAAACTGAGGGAACCTCTGACACGTATCTCGTTGGTGGAATTTGACAAGTGTTCATCTTATAACGAAATTTCTTAGTGTTGATCCTCAAGACCGACGGCGCGTCTGGTTTCTCGCGGTTTCATGGGAATGCCGATCGGCCCCACGGTGAGCTCCAAAATATTTCGGTAGAATTTAGAACCCTAATCCAAAACATTCAAAGTTGTCTGCTCCAATGTCCAGGGGTGTTGTCTTCTCTCTTCTCCTTGTCCAAACCGCGTGGGAGGGTGCCTGCAAAAGACACTCCGACGCTCAAGTCAGTGACTTTGCGTAATAATCTTGTAATCAATATTTAGTTATCAGAGCTCTAAGTTTCATTAACCACCAATGAATGACAATATTAATTGTCAATAAATGACAATTATTTTCATTAACTCCCCGATAGTTATTACTATTAATTACCTTAACGGCTGATTTAACCGATCGGTTCACTGACCTGAGAGGTATCATTGGTCGGGTTGTTTTTACCGATCAGTTCATTGACCTGAGAGGTATCATTGGTCGGACTGTTTTTACCGATCGGTTCATTGACCTGAGAGGTATCATCGGTCGAACGACTATTCTGCACCTTTACCGTTCGGTCGGTTATGAGTCCATAGTAACAATTATCATGAATTTTTAATGTCAAAATTTACTACTTCGGACATGAACATGGTGACGTTATGACCTCTTTTTGCACTAGTTCTCATTACCTAATTATTATTTTTTCTCCAACAAATATTTCTTCGAAAGAGAGTCATCAAACACTTGTTTTAAAACTTTGATTTATTTAGATGAAGATTTTATCTCTCTCTAAAATTTATATATGCATTAGAGAAGAAGAGATGAGTTAAAGGAATTCATGCTAAACTTTTATAATAAATGAATATAAGAGAAATAGACCTTATCTTCGTACACGGTTTATGAGAGTTTAAATGATGTATCGATCATGAGACAAATGTTTAAAGTTTCCTAACCTTCTTCCTACTCATCTTTAGAGTATATAGGTTCTTTAGTTATGACCTTCTTTATATATTTTCTGGTGAAACATTTGTATTTCTCGACTCTTTTTGATCTCAAGGTATTTTGATCGAAAATGTCATGATTTCTCATACTGATAGCAAAAAAATTGAGTTTTTTCTTTTCTTTTAAGACTATTCCTTGTGAGGGATAAACTTTTCTCTCTCTGAACCCTCAATTACTTGCCTAAATTTGGTGAATTTTATATGAAATGGAGGTGGTTTTATCATCAATCCATAATCTTCTTTATTTGAGGGCTTCTCTGATAATGTACTTATGAATTGCTTCCAACATTCAAACTTTTATCCTTTGAACAAAAGAAGTTTATTGATTGTTTTCCTTTTGTTCTCTATAATATTTTGGATCTACTCTTAGTACTACAAAGAACTAACTCAAAGAGTACTACAAAGAACTAACTCAAAGATGTTAGTGATAAGATGAATTTAAAGAAAATGTTTGCTTTACAAAATAAGTCTTAATACAATTTCAAAATATTTTGGAAAACCTTTTTGCAAGCTTATCCAAGTAGAAGTTGAAAGAGTTACCAATAGTACTATAAACAAGTTCGCAAAGCCTTAAGATGATGGCATAGAGAGATAACTCAAGTAATAAGAAGGGAAGTGAACACTTTTAGTTTTATATGTCCACTTCGACCTATGCTTGGTATAGATTTCCTTTGCAACCTTGAAAGAGTTTCAATATTGTCAAAAGATTATAACTATTATTTTCTATCGTTTATGGTTTAAAAGATTATACAAAGTTTCTCTAAACATTAAGTACACAACACCTATCCAAATTAACTATACAAGTCTCTTCAAGTTATACAACAATATGTTTTCTAGCATTTACAAATAAACACTAAAAAAACTCTCATAGAGATAATTATTTAAAATTATATTTGGATTAATTTATTATTGACATATATATATATATATATATATATATATATATATATATATATATATATATATATATATATATATATATATATATATATATATTATTGATTAGTTACCAAAACTTTAGCTAATTAATATTATTGATTTAAATTAATTTCTATAAATTGGAGACTGTTGTAGATATAATTTAAAATTAGAAATGTTTAATATAATTGAATAAATAAATAAATAAATAATCATATTGTTACTTATATTTTTATGGAGTATTAATTTTATGAGTAAATGTTATTCATGGGTGAACAATTTTTAATTTTATTAGATTCACTTTAGTATAATAAAACTTATTACTATTTATTATTTTATTTTAATTAGATTTATTATTATTTTTTCTCTTCTACTTATCAATACAACCTATATATACAAGAAAAAGATACAACAAACACAACAACTTATATAAAAAGTGTTTTTAGTCTTATGTTCTATATGATCATAAAACATTAATATCCATAATATTAAGATATTTTTGCTACACTCAGTTGATTTGACGAGTTGTTGTATCTTGAGAGAGGAGCTCATCTAATTTTGTTTTGTTCTATGGAGTGAAATACATTTTCTCTTCAAGGACAATGCTCTATGTGTTTCAACTCAGACTCTTTTTAATTATTTCTTCATTCATAATTTTCTTCTATATTGTTAGTATTTGTATGACTTGGTCAATTTTCTTTTTATCCTTATCTTTGTCTTATTATTATTTATTTTGATTTATTTTCTAACATTTATAATCAGTAATAATTAGTTAAAACTTTGATAATTAATGTTAGTGATCAATTTAAACTCTAATCCACAAATAAGTATACTTTTTTATTAATAATAGATTCTATTTTAAATAATAGTAGCTTTTCGTTTATAAAATAGTTTCTAACTTAATCAATATAATAACTAATTATTTCTTATCCCTAAATTTGATTACTATTTGATTATTTTCTTGAAGCAATATTTTCTAATAAATAATCTGATTTATTTTATTTTAAAAGTATTAAATTATTGGAATAAACATACTTTGGGGAAACATATCCCTAAACTCAACTCTCAAATAGATCATAGAATAGACGAGGAGTGAAATACAATTAATTTGTTAGAAGAAAAAAAATACGCATTCATTAAAATGGATAGTATTTAGCCTTAAAAGCAGATGTTAATATGTTACAACAGAAATTTTACTTTACATTTTTATTATGCATTGGATTTTATTAAGATTCACTATAAATAATTTACTTCTTATCAAGTGAGTTTAACACAAAAAATTATAATTTAAAAACTATTTAATATATATAGATTAAAAATATTTAATGAAAAAAATATTAAGACTTCTAGACTAAGCAGCTTGATCTTTGAAATATGTATAAATAATAAATATTGAATGAGGGTATATTTGAGAGAGAAAGAGTAGTTGGTGTTTAAATTTTTTTAAATGTTGATTGTGTTGAGATAGAAAATAGAATGAAAAAAAAAAAAAAAACTTAAAAATATAAGAAAGAGATAAAAAGAAAAGAATAGTGTGTTGTTGCCATCATATTATTTATAAGTCCCATTGATAGCATCGTAACCTAATAGTGCCAAACCTTCATTTAACCCATTTACCTTTATAATGATAGGGACTTCAATGTTTCCAAGTTTTTTTCCTTTATTTTAGTCAGAGACTTTTCCACATTTTATTTTATATATATATATATATATATATATATATATATATATATATATATATATATATATATATATATATATATATATACACATAATATTTCTTTTATGATGTTACTTTTTATACCCGGTACAACTTTATGTCTATATGCTATTAACCAATTATAAACTATTTCAACCAATATTCTGTTAATCATAGAAAAACTATAATTTTCTTGTAAATATCATTCGTCAACTAAAATTAAAAAGATATTTGTCCTTAGGATGGCAAGAGAGGAAAAGTGCACATTTAATCATCTCATTCTTTATTTTGAAAGTAAATTTTTTTATTTATTATTATATTTAACAGATATGAAATTTTTACCTCACATATATCTCATTGAGAAATGGGTATTATATATGTATGTATATTCATACTCATTTTTTTACTATTTTTTAATATTAATTAAATAATTTGTTACAAAAAAAAGTAAAAATCACAACAAATAATGATATTATGAAATATGCATTGTTAAAAAGATATATATTTTCTTTTCTCTTATGTAAAATATAAAAAATGATATTATAATTGTATAAATATCAAATAAGAATATTAGATAATAATTTGATAAAAGTAAAATAATTACATAAAAGAATAAAAATCAATCAAATATATGTTATAAAAGAAAGTAAAATAGATATATAAAAGAGTAAAATTGATCAAATGTATTATCTAAAAGTAAATTAGGAGATCAATGACAAAAAAAGTCAATACAAATTTTTAAGATTACTTAAAAATTAAAGGTGTTTTCGTAATTTTAAACGAAAATATATATGAAGAACGAAACATGAGACAAATACAAGATGGACACGAACAATTATATATATATATATATATATATATATATATATATATATATATATATATATATATATATATATATATATATATATATATATTTATTTATTTATTTATTTATTTATTTATTTATTTATTTATTTCGCAACATATAGTTTTTTGATTTTATTGTTGGGATCGTAAGTTAGAGGTACTGAGGTTAGAGATATTAATATCACATAGTAGTTCTGTTTTTGGGTTTCTCTATCCTTAACTTTTGATATTTAAGAGCATTATTGTTTTAATATACTAGTTTATTATAATAACTTCATTTGTACTTTTGATTTGACTATCTTGTATATTTAGATTTAATCTTAATGAAACTTGATTTATTGATTTGTGTACAAACTAGTGCATAAAAGACTTTTAACACGTCACTTTTTAGACATATGATCCTCGAATATCTAATATAAAAAATTATTGGTGGCATTTTCTGTAAATAAAACAATTATTTAGATGTCGGCTATGAAGGGGTCCGACGTCTAAATATTCATATACATCGGCTCCCCCGAATATACGCTAAAACTAAACGAAAAAGTTAAAAAAATAATTTTTTATTCTATTTAGACGTCGGTTATTGAGGGAACCGACTTCTAAAGCCCTTTAGACACTTGTTATTGGGGGAACCGACTTCTAAAGCCCTTTAGACATCTGTTATTGGGGGAACCGACGTCTAAATACTCAGCACAGAAATTTAAAAAGTCACTTTTTGACTCCATTTAGACGTTTGATCTCGCCACTCTAACTTCTAAAGTCATTTAGACGTCTGTTATGGGGGAACCGACGTCTAAATACGTAGCCCAAGAATTTAAAAAATCACTTTTTGACTCCATTTAGACGTTTGATCCCGCCACTCCAACTTCTAAAACCATTTAGAAGTCGGTTACCATTTAGATGTTTGTTATGGGGGAACCGACTTCTAAATACGCAACCTAGGAATTTAAAAATCACTTTTTGACTCCATTCACTAGTAAAAAAATGTTTTTTTAACGCGCTATATACGCCTCGGTTCTACTGAAACCGAAGCGTATAAAAGTGCGGTGGCATTTCGGTAAATAATATAATCGAGGCATATAACCGAAATGCCTCGAGTAGAAGGCCAACCGAGGCATATAATATGAATTTTAAATGGTTTAGGCACCAATTTGCTATGTAACTGATGCACTTAAAGGGTTTAGGCACCGGTTTTAAATCAAATTGAGGTAGTACCCTTAGGTTAAAATAAAAAAAACCAAATGATTTCTCTCTCGCACTCTCGCTATTCTCATCTTTGCCTCCCTCCGCCTCAAAATTTCTCCTCTCCACCAAACTCCAGCATTAGGTCGCCACCATCACCAGCCATTAGGGTCACCGCAAACACCGCCATTCAACCACGCCGCCGACCACCACGCGCAAACCCGCAAGCCGCCACCACAGCGCCTTCGTTCTCGTCCAAACTCCATGGACGCCGCGACCACCATCTTCATCTTCTCCGCCATGAGCACATCCATGGTCGTCAACCAGAGAACGCACAACCATTCCAAGTCACGCACAGCCATCACTTGCAAAAAGGGAAACTCAAACAGATCTAGAAACAGAACCCTAGGCGCGAATTTCATCTACCCATCTTCTCCACCCTCGCGCCAGCCACCGCATTTCAACCTTCTTCCATCACCATCACCGAACCTGCAACTCTGCGATAAAAACCCTTAATCGCGTCACCGTCACCAGAATCCCTAAAGCATGTCGCCGTCGTGGCGAGAGTTGCCATGGCTGTGCGATTAGGGTTGATGCAGTTCGCGTTGCTTCCGGAGGCGCGATTTTTGAATCGGATCCCTGCGTGATGGTTATATGGTGTTAAATTTGGTTTCTGCAGGTCTGATTGTGGTTGCAGGTGGAGGCGCGATTCTGATTTAGGGCTTCCCGTTCATTGTTCGCACATGGAGGCTCACATCCCGTCGCCATGGTCCTCCCGTTTCCAATCTCTACTTATTCTGCAGATTTTTCTAGAAGAGGCTTTGTTGGTATTCTGCAGATTTTTCTAGACTCCTTGGATGACAAAGAAAATGGGAAAGATCAAATTTTGAAACCTGTGAAGGTTCGATCACCAGCCCTTTGCTCAAAGGGCTCAAAGAATTTCATGTCTCCAACCATTTCTGCTTCCTGCAAGATCAATGAGTCTCTCCGAAAGAGAGTCCTAACTGAGCGGAACAATGACATTCACGGAGGATACCCAATCTGAAGGCTCCCAAAAGGAATCAGATTTTGGAAGAACTGATATTGCCTCGGTTCATTGAACCGAGTCGAATCCTAGACACTACTTCGGTTAAAGAGAACCAAGGCGAATACTTTTTACCTCGCCTACGTATGCCTCGGTTATCAAACCGATGTTTATGACTGAAAATAACCGATGCCTATTCCTTTAATTGTACTAGTGATTTAGACGTCTGTTACGGGGAGAACCGACTTCTAAAGCCCTTTAGACGTCTGTTATGGGGGAATCGACTTCTAAATGTCGGCATTAAAATACCGCAAACGCGAGACAGCCGTTACGCGCACTCATTGTTCATCATCTTCGTCCGCGTTTTCTCTCTATGGGTTACGCTTTTCAGGTTCGTTTTCTCACTTTTGGACTGTTTTAAATTAATTTTACTCCAATTACATCACTCTTTGATGCATTATCTTTCATTTGAACCGATTAAAATGCGTTTTCGTTGGGTTTTGGTGCAGTTATTCTCGTGTCCTTAGGCGGCATTCTTCGGCGCGATTTCTTGCATTTTGCACTCCTCCAATTCCCTCCACTACGTTTTTAAAACCATCCAATACAAAAAAAAATGTACAATACATTCTCTTCAACTAAAATATAAAGTTGTAAACTCGAATACCCATGAACCAAGAGCAACCTCAGAGACGTCTGACCTGTATGGATCAGACGTCTATATAGACGTCTGATCTATATAGGCTTGACGTCTATATAGACGTCTGACCTATATAGGCCCGACGTCTGACCTATAGGGTCCGACGTCTCATTAACGTCACCCATATAGACATCGGACAGAGATCAAACGTTAAAAGCCCAAAATAACAGACGTCTAAAGTCCTTTTTGCACTAGTGACATGGACTTTTACTTTCACATTGAGGAGACGTTAAAAACATTGATGTTCTCTTTTGCCTATTGTTGTCATTTTATTTTATTTTTCTCTTCATATTATAAGTTTGGATGGATTATTTCAGCTCCATATTTTGAAAATTTTGGTTGTTGTTATGGTTTTCCATCAAAAATAAATTAAATTTCTTATACTCAAATATCCTTAATTGCAATTTTCTTCAACTGTTTAATAAGAAAATCTAACAAAAAAAATCTAAGAATTATTAATTTTATTAACTAGAGATAAAAAAGAGGTTTGAGAAGAAAGAATTTAGATCATTTGTTTATTAGTATTGAATAGACTTATTTTTGTATTTGTTTCTGTATTTTTTTAATAAAAAGAATCCATTTAGTTTTAGTTTTATAAATTTTGATCCAATAATTTTGTAAATATTCTTAGATTGATTAGTTGTAAACAACTTTTCTTAGATTGATTCGCTATAAAGAAATTCTTAATTGTCTGAAATTTATTATCTACCTAAGTTTCAATTATAACTTGTTATTCGAATAATTTGGCAAGAATACTAATGGCTTTTTGCCCTTTTACAACAATAACCTTATAATTAATTACTGGGAGTTGAGTATTTCAATTTAGTTTTCCAGCACACATATACACTGAAAAAATATAACATTACACGAAAAATATATATTGTTTATATCGGAAGTAATTTAATTACTAAAAGTTTAAGGAGTAAATAGCATATTACACATCTATATTGAAAAGATAGTTTAATTAATACTTTTATGCTTGGTAAATCATCTTAACTATTCAATATTATAATAAGAAAATCTAATGATATATTATTGCCTTTTAGGTTATGGTATGCCACTTAAAATTATAATATTGACTATAAACTCACGTTAAATAGGTTATGTGATGTGGTAATTAATATTTAACTTAATAATATTATATTCACTCAACCATATTTTTATTCAATCTTAATACACCACTAGTACAAAAATCACGTACAACGTCAAATATGTTGTGCTTTTAACAAAAAATTCACGAATGACGTCATATAAGAAGACGTTAAATTTACGTCGAATTTAAAAAATTCAACGTTAAATTTAATGTCAAATTTTGTTAATATTTGAAGTTAATCAATTTTCAATTTTTTTTTGTTTTTTTAATTAATTGTGATCCTTTTTTACCACTCTACGAGACCTCTGAAAAGCAAAAAACCAACAAATTTTAGTTTTTGGTATTTTATAAAGCATGAACTATGAACGTGTAGTGTAGTATCAATAACAAACAATAATAACCAACAACACACAAGTTCAATCAAACAACAACAACAAACAAGCTCAACTAAACAACAACAACAATAAACAAGTTCAACTAAACAACAACAAACAAGTTCAACAAAAAAATCAATAACAAGTTCAACAAATAAATTCTTCAAAACGAAAACGAAAACTAACCTTCAAAAGGTGGGTTCGTCGGAATAAAGTTTCGTCACAGTGAGAGAGAAAGCAGAATGCGCCTATGAAGGACAAGAGCACGAAAATAATCGGTTAAAACAAACAAAAATCATACATAAAGTAATTAATTAACATGCATTTGTATCAAATGAAAGAGAGATTATATGTGATGCTCGTCAAACTTCGTTCGAGAAAATTTTGAGAAGAAAAGAGGGTATCGCGCGCTAAGATAAAGTGAATGAATTTTCAATCTTCCGCTCAAATATAAAATTCAGTAACCTTTTGACGTCGAATTTAAAAGTCATTCAACGTTTTATGTCCTTTTACGTCGAATTACAATTCTAAACGATTAAGTGGTTGGACGTTAAACGCTTGACGTTATACGCTGTTTTTGTACTAGTGATATTTGTGTAGACCACATGTTTGCTACTATTTATTTCCCATTAAATTGATTTCAAAAAGAGTTAAATATGTTTTTAGTCCCTTAACTATCAAGTGATTTTAGTTTTAGTCCCTCTTTCAAACTTGGTACAAGGAAACTATAATTTTTCGTCCTCCAAAACCAACGCTGTTAAATTTAATCTGATGTGGCTAACGGTGTGCCTGTGAACACAAGTAAGTAACAAATTGTTTTTTGAATGTGATACTTTCTCTGTCTATTTGAAAACTGAAAAAGAATACATCTTTATAGGTGAAATTATCACCGTGGCACACAAAAGAAAACAACTGAACTGCCCACTAAATGTGGGAGGTTACAAAAGCTAAATTTTAGCTATCTCTTCCTAAAGACCCGGTCAAAAACTAACCCTTTTATTTAATCTGCATAATTGGATTAAAACAAATATTAAAATGCATAAATAATTAACAATCCCTCCCTTAAACTAAATACTCAAATAAGCCATTTAGTTTATTTCTGATGCTTCAATTAGTCCTAGCATGCTTCTAAATTTCACGAACTGCTCTAGTTTGAGTGGCTTTGTCATTATATCAGCTACTTGATTCTGAGTACTGCAATAGTGTAGCTTGATTTTCCCTTCTTTGACAAGATCTCTTAAGAAATGAAATCTAACATCAATATGTTTACTCCTACCATGAAACACTGGTTTTCAGATAATTTAATATTTGAACTGCTATCACATAGAACCATAACTTTTTTATGATCTTTGAAACCAACAGCCTCCAATATTCTCTTAATCCAAATACATTGTCATGCACTTGTTGCAGCAGCTACATACTCTGACTTTGTTGTAGAAAGAGTTACAATTGGCTGCTTCTTGGAGGACCATGAAATAGCTCTAGTTCCTAACATGAAAACAAACCCAGATGTGCTTTTTCTGTCATCTATATCTCCAGCAAAGTCATTGTCAGTATAGGCAACCAGTGTCAATTTTTCTCCCTTTTTGTAGAGAATTCCAAATTCAGTAGTCCCCTTCAAGTATCTTAGAATTCGTTTGGTTGTAGGCCAGTGGGTTTTTGTGGGGTTAGCCATGAATTTGTTGATTAAACTGACAACAAACATTAAATCTGGTCTAGTAGTAGTCAAATACATGAGACTTCCAACTACTTGCTTGAACAAAGTAGCATCCACCTTGGCCCCTGCATCATTCCTAGACAGTTTTGTTCCCGGTACAATCGGATTTTTGACGGCATTGCAGTTCAGCATACCAAATCGAGATAAAACCTCCTAAGCATACTTTCTTTGACACATGAAAATTCCATGTGTATTCTGCAGAATTTCAACTCCAAGAAAATATCTCATCTTCCCTAAGTTAGTCATGTCAAATTTCAACATCATGGAATTTTTAAAGTCATCACACATCTTTATATCATTTCCAGTATAAATTAGATCATTCACATATAGACTCACAATTAAAATTTTACCTCCTTCGGCTGACTTTGTAAACAATGTATGTTCACAAAAACATCTTTCAAAGCCATTTTGTAGAAAATATCCTTCTATTCTGTTGTACCATGCTCTTGGTGCCTGTTTGAGTCCATATAGTGCCTTTCTTAGCTTGTATACTTTATCTTCTTCTCCCTTCTTTATAAACCCAATCGGTTGTTGTACATAAATTTCATCCTTAAGCTCTCCGTGAAGAAATGCACTTTTCACATCCAATTGAAAAATGATCCATCCATTTTGTGCAGCCAATGAAAGAATTATACGAATAGTGTCTAGTTTGGCAACAGGTGCAAATACCTCTGTATAATCCACTCCATAATGTTGTGCATATCCTTTTGCTACTAGCCTTGCTTTGTATTTGTCAATATCTCCATTCTCCTTGAGCTTGGTCTTGTATACCCATTTGACTCCAATTGGCTTCACTTCTTTTGGCATCTCAATTAATTCCCACGTTTCATTTTTTTCTATGGCTTCCATCTCCTTTTCCATTGCATCACGCCATTTCTTACTCTTGACAGCTTCTTCAAAACTTTCTGGATCAATTACTGTTGTAAGCATTGCCCTTGTATCATCATCAGACAATTCTTCTCCTTCTTCATAATATGCCATCCAAACAGGTTTTTTTGCATTGCCTTCTAGCCCTCCCTTCAAATGCAGTCTCAAGTACTGGATTATAAGACTCAATCCTATAATCTGTTTTAGCAATACTTTGTGGCTCTGCTTGTTGCATTTCTTGTTGCATTTCTTCACTGTATGATGTGTCAACTCTGCAATCTATTTCAACAGTGTTTTGTGACTCTGTTTGTTGCAGCTCCTCACTGTTTGGTGTGTCAAGTTGTATACCAGAGCTATTTTCATCATGTTTCTCCCATTCAACAATATTTTGTTGATTCTCTTCCTTGTTATACTCCCCATTCCAGCCCTTATGCTCTTCAAATATTACATCCTTGCTAATTATAATTTTTTTGTTGACTGGATCATACAGCCTGTATGCTTTTGATTCATCGCTGACCCCAAATAAAACACACTGTTTACTCTTGTCATCAAGCTTAATTCATTGTTGATCAGGTGTGTGAACATGGGCCAGACAACCAAAGACTCGAAAGTAATCTACAGAAGGCTTCACTCCACTCCAAAGTTCTTCAGGAGTTTTATCTTTTACTGCTGCTGTTGGGCTCCTGTTCAGAATATAAACACACCATTTTGTTGCTTCTGGCCAGAAAACTTTAGGTACATGCCTTCAATTCAAGGTTGCACGAACCATATTCATAATGGTTCTATTCTTCCTTTCAGCAACTCCATTCTGCTGGGGAGTATATACAGCAGTTAATTTCCTCCTTATTCCATGATTTCTACAAAAATCATGAAAAACTTTTGAAGAAAATTCACCTCCCCTATCTGTCCTCAAACATACAATATTTTCTCCAGTTTCTTTTTCAACCATTGCCTTAAAGCTTTTAAAGAAAGAAAAAGCTTCAGATTTCTCACCCAAAAAATATACCCAAGTTTTACGTGATAGATCATCAATAAAACTCTTTGATGTTGGTTGAATGGGCCCACATAAATCTGCATGAATCAACTGCAGTCTCTTAGAAGCTCTCCATTGACTTTTCTTAGACATAGCTTTTCGGTGATGCTTTCCTGCTAGACATGGTGTACAGAGACTCTGAGGAGTGGTAATTGAAGACAGCCCTGTCACCATTTTCTTAGAGTGAAGCAATTTTAAGCCATCATAGCTTAAATGTCCAAGTCTATTATGCAATAGTTGAGACTTATCCTCCACATTTGCCTGGAAGCATGTTGTTGCTACCTTTGTTGTCAAAACAAACATTCTATTTGCACTCATTTGAATCTCCATAATTTGCCACTTCTCTGGATGAACAACACTGCACCTGTTATTCTAAATATTTATGCTCAAACCCTTTTCTTGCAGCTGTCCAAGACTCAATAAATTATTTTTGAGTTCAGGAACATAGTAATACATGAGAAACAACATGAACAACACCTTTCACCATCAACCGCACACTTCCTTTCCCCATTACTGCTATACGAGTGTTATTTCCCATTTTTACCTTGTGTCGGAAACTCTCATCCAATTCTGAGAACCACTCCTTATTACCACTCATGTGATTGCTGCAACCTGAGTCAAGAAACCACTCATCCCCTCCTTCTTTGCTCTCAACAATAGCCATTAATAAGAGTTCATCCTCTTGTTTTTCTTTATCTTCCATTTATGCATAATTAGCTTTCCTTTCCCACATAGGACATTCATATTGGAAGTGTCCAAATCTGTGACATTTGAAGCATTCTACATCAGCTTTATTAAACATTTGCCTGCCCCTTCCTCTACCTCGAAAGGATCCTCTTCCTCTTCCTCTTCCTCTTCCTCTTCCTCTTCCTCTTCCTCTACCTCTTCTGTTGTTTCTATCTTCAACCACAGTCTGCATAACTTGTTCCTCTTCAACTGACAGCATCATTCTTTGCTCATGTACTAATAAGCTACTTTCCAATTCATCTATAGTCATCATATCCATATTATTGGATTCTTCAATGGATTGTCATGGATCGCAAGATTTTTGCAGTTATCACGTTTTCTTTCATGGTTTCTCCAATTGCCTTAATGCTTTTGGCTATTTTCAAGGTGCGTGCAAAATAGGAGTTTACTGGTTCTCCTTCCTTCATCTGCAAAGTCTCAAAATCCTTGCGTAGAGCTTGTAGTTGAGCTCTTTTCACCCTTGTTGACCCCTGAAATTTTTGCTTCATGGAATCCCATATATCCTTGGATGGTTCGTCATTTAAGATGGTGTCCAAAATTTCCCTATCAATTGCTTGATAGAGATAATTTTTTATCTTTAAGTCCTTGAGCTACTGTACTTCCATCCTTTTGAGATCATATTCTAAGGCTTCTTCTGTGTCTGGTACCACATCAATACCTTTTTCCACTAAGTCCTAATATTCATTGGAACGTAAGAAATTTTCCATCAACTTGGCCCAATGTTCATAATGACCATCAAATTTTGGAATAGCTGGTTGAACGTACTTCACTGTTTCAACCATCTCTAAGTTGATTTCTTTCAACACTCACAACTCAGTGTTCTCTCTCTTTCTAGGTGTTTCAGTTTCTCTCACACATAACTTTCTGGTTCAGGCCCCTGTGAAGGAGCTCTGATACCAAATTGTGAACACAAGTAAGTAACAAATTGTTTTCTGAATGTGATACTTTCTCTGTCTATTTGAAAACTGAAAAAGAATACATCTTTATAGGTGAAATTATCACCGTGGCACACAAAAGAAAACAATTGAACTGCCCACTAAATGTGGGAGGTTACAAAAGCTAAATTTTAGCTATCTCTTCCTAAAGACCCGGTCAAAAACTGACCCTTTTATTTAATCTGCATAATTGCATTAAAACAAATATTAAAATGCATAAATAACTGACAGTGCCACGTCACTTTTCTTTTCTTTTTTTGAAATGTGACAATTTGTACTTCTATCTCTTAGTCATCTCCATGATCATCTTCAATGCCTTTAATGTCGTCAACAATGCCACCACCTTTCTACGAATTGCGATTCCAGAAAAGAGAAGGGAAAATAGGCTTTCTCCTAGCAGTGTGACCTTATGCCATGGCGGAAGAGGAAGAAACTCTTCTTGCGTTGCGTGACAAAGAAGTCCTACTCAAATCGCACCTCCACATCATCACCGCCTTCTCCGAACAACTAGAATCATTAGCTCTTCACTCAGTGTCACCTCACGAGTCAAGGTTCTAGATGTTCATTACCACCAAAACCACAATTGCAAAGAAATCCTCTTTTTCCCAAAGTTGGGTGATCCACGAACAAGGAGAAACAGAGAAATTGGAAAAAAGAAAAATGGACTAGAGTTTTTTCTCGATTTATATGGAGCAAAAATTCTAAAAGATTTTTTCCCAATTTGGAAGAATTTGTTGTTGTAAACTGTGATAGCACTAGGCTATCTTGTAGGGAGAGGTCTTGAGGGGAGGATATGAGAATCGACCGTATATTAGACCTTTGGCGATGTACTTATATGTTGCTTTTGTCAAATGAATTCCATCCCAGTTTGCATGTGTGGATGGATTTGCACATACCTTTGAACCAATGTGACCACACCTTGCTGAGATATTGAAGTTATATGGCCCAGGTGCTCTCAACACCCCACTAGAAAGCCCTGTATATTCAATTAACTCATACAAATGTAGGTCACTTTTAATAATTACAAAATACATTTCTCCAACCAAATCCACCAAATGTTGAGTACGATTTCAAAATGATAGCACGGCATAATAAATAATTTTTAAATAATGTACGATGACGATCTTGTTCATACGAAATATCATTATCTTTAACATAATTTAACATTAGTTGATAATATAAAATTGTTTCATATGATGTAAATTTTTCAAAAGAGCTAACCATAGTGTCCTAGTGCATGGAAGAACCATTTGGCAGCGCCATAATAATCTGCATACAGTATCCTTGCATGAGGATTTGTTTGCCTTAGAGTCTTCAAAGCTAGCTTGAGCTCCTTGTTATGGTACTCTGCAAAACCATTGAAAGATTTCAAGCATCTATTTCCATCATAGTCCTCCTTGTTCTCGCTTCTGAATAAAGTCAGGTATAACGCAGAGCACCCAATTAGCAAATTCCACGGCACCAACAGCTCCCTTGCTCCTTCAGCTATCAATTCCTATCAAAATAAGGGAGGAAAGTGAAATCAATTGATGGAATAGAACGCACTCATATTGTTATCAACTACGTTTCTCAAGAAAAGCATTATCTTGTTGAGCAATGCACATTGCCATAAAACCTCCTTTACAAATTAAGTTTTCTCGGTTTAATAACAGATCCCCTTGAACTTATGGTGGGACTGGTTAACACCATAAATTTTATCTTTAAATTTATGAAAGAAAGAACCAGATACACGTTTAGTTAAAATATCAACAACTTGAAACTGCATTGGAAGATGAATAATGAGATGAGCCAGCTTCTGTTAAACACGATTACAAACAAAATGTAGGTTTAATTCAAAATGTTTGGATGTTGGGTGCATAACAGGATTTGTTGCAAGAAGAACGACGCCGAGATTGTCTGAGTAAATGTTGTATGCTAGAAGAGATACGTAGTTCAGTGAGAAGAGAAACGATTCAAGTGATCTTCGAATGCTTAACAACAATGTTCTTAGACTTAGCTTTAGCTGCGAGAGACAACTTTCAATGCCCATGAAACGATGATGAAACCAACATACACACAATAACCAGTTGTGAATCATCATGATCAAAACCCCAATTCGTGTCACTAAAACCAATAATAGAGAAGTCAGAGCAGAAAATGAAGTCCATGATGCATGTACTAACGCTTACACACACGGTAAGAGAGGTTTAGAGAAAATATATAGCACCATAGATCACAGAAAACAATAAAAATGTCAACCATCATTCTCGTATAACAACTTATCTGAACACAGACCAAACTTCAATCAATACCGAAGTTATCTGAACCATTGTCAAGCAATACGTTCCATTGCAACCCAATTCGGTAGATGCTACATTGCAATATTATCTTCTTGTTTTATAGAAGTTATAAAACACACTGATTTTATTTCTTAGTCATATATAACTCGAGAAAAAATCCTAGTCCATTTTTCTTTTCTCCAATTTTTCTGTTGCTCCTTGCTCGCAGATCATCCAACCTTGGGAAAAAGAGGATTTATTTGCAATTGTAGTTTTGGTGGTGGTGAAGAGCTAGTGATTTTGGTTGTTCGGAGAAGGCGGCGGTGCTGTGGAGGTGCAATCTAGGCAGGGCTTCTTTGTCATGTAATGCAGAAAGAGTTTCTTCCTCTTCCACCATGGCACAAGGTCACGCTACTAGGAGAAAGCCTTATTTCCCTTCTCTTTTCTGGAATCACGATTCGTAGAAAGGTGGTGGCATCGTTGTCGGCATTGTTGACGGCATTGAAGGCATTGAAGAGGATGATGGAAATGAATAAGAGAGAAGTCTCACGGCCTGAATAGATAGCCACATCAGAAAAAAAATGATGTGGCACAATATTAGCCACATCAGATTAAATTTAACGACGTTGATTTTGGAGGACGAAAAATTATAAGTGTACCAAAGTTTGAAAGAGAGACTAAGACTAAAATCGCTTGGTAGTTGAGGGACTAAAAACATATTTAATCCTTAGGAAAATTAGCTATAAACTAATCTAGAAAGTGTAACTAAGAAAGATACTTTAATCATGACCAAATCATTGGGAAAAAAAAGTAAAAGAGAGTAAAAAAAGTTAAGTTATTTATATTAAAAAAAGTGAAGAAAAACGAAAAGGAAATTTGTGTTTAATAAAAAAAAAGTAAAAAGATAATATGATGAATTATCAGAATATTTTTAATAAAAATTTGATAAGAATTATTGAAAGATGATTAATTATTTTATAAAATTATCATTAATATTTCAAAATTGAAATTTATTTTATTTAAATGAGTAAGTGCAAATTAAGAATAATTTTTTCACTAATCAATTTTTTTTAAAAGTGTAATAAAAAAATTGTAAATAAATTGGAAACTATATATTAAATTGACAGATATAGATATAAAACAAAAATTTTAATTAATTTATACTCTAATAGTAATATATTTAAGAAAATTTTGTAAATAGTGTTGAAAAAGAATTGAATTTTATTAGAAAGAAAAGACGTAAAATTGAATTTTGTTGAGCTTTTAATAAGACTAGTAGATCATTGCTATTTACGATTATAACATAACTTTCTAAATTGATTTGAGTTGTATTTTTATGAATTTGGACAAAAACATATTTTGTGTAATGTAAAATTGTGATCAGAGTGCCACTTTTGTTTCATTATAGTACACAATAATAACGATGAAAATAATTTATCCAAAAATCTGTTTTCATTGTGGTGAATATGCTTTAAGTGTGTTTTCTTAAAGACATTTTTTCTGAAAAAAAATAGAAATGGTGAAGATAAAAACTGGGTGTGCAAAAATCAGATCCTTAGTAGATTAACCCAACCCACTATAAGGCCCTAATAGCTTTGGTAGCATAGTGGATAAATTGCCACATCTTACAAATAATTGGAAAATTTTATTTTGACACCCGTATTGCCCCTTGAACAATTTAACAACTCTAAACAATACAAAATTATTAAATTAAATTTTGTAATAAAAGTATTGTAAAATAGGGATATAAATCTTAAAAGTGTTGAAGTATCACTTTTCTAACTAATTAACTAGAAAACTTTCAACTGGATGAATTAATTTTATATCCGAGCAACGAATCATTTCAACCTGTTTTAAAAAATTTAAAATAAAAATTATATATATATATATATATATATATATATATATATATATAATCATTATATATATATATATATATATATACGAATAAGATATTGTCTGGAATTTATTCATATTTATTTTGTCTTTAAAAAGTATCTTGTAAGGTAGAAGGTATAAAGCATTTAAATTATTTTTAGCATCAACTCCTAAATAAAATAAAACTATTGAGTGATAAAAACAATATATATATATATATATATATATATATATATATATATATATATATATATATATATATAATTTAAATTATATCATTAAATTTAGATTTAGATATAATATTTTAGTACATAATCAAATATAAATTATAATTATTTATACCGGTGAAAATACATGTGTTCAATTTTTTTAGGATAAGAACAAATAATAAAATTATTGTTATTGTTACTGTTGTAATTATAAAATTAAATATAAATATTTTTTATATTTTTATTATAAATAAGTTTATTTATTTTATAGGTAATTTTTTATTTAAAAAATTGTTAAGCTAAAAAAAGTCAAGTAAAAAAAACGGTTAAAATTTAAAAAAGAATTATTTTAGTAAAAACATGGATTGAGAGAATCTTTGAGTGCCGAGGATGTTCTATGATACATGCATGTTTGGGTATATATATTATATATCATTAGTTGGCCATTTGAAATGTTTCCTTGTTG
This sequence comes from Vigna umbellata, assembly GCF_029865625.1. Taxonomy (NCBI): domain Eukaryota; kingdom Viridiplantae; phylum Streptophyta; class Magnoliopsida; order Fabales; family Fabaceae; genus Vigna; species Vigna umbellata. The sequence continues at coordinate 32,179,082 of NC_142167.1, read as the reverse complement.
TGTTAAAAGTAAAATATGAAAACTTTTTGAAAAGCCACCAAATATGAACTTTAAGGAATGGACGTAGTTGCATACATGTTTACATATTCTGGCCTACCAAACCCACACAATTGCTTCGTTTGATGGGAAAGGCATCACAATTAATAATAATGTCATGTGAATACAGTTTATTTAGCAGAAAATCTGGTGTTTGATTTTAATTACGTATGAAAACTTCTGAGGTATTTATATGTTAGAGATTACTTATGCTGTAACATTATAGGTTTAGAATACAATGACAGAAAAGAAAAAACACCATAAGCATCTCTTGAAAAGAATTGAAGAAACATCTCTGTAATCTACTGCTTTATTGACATATTCATTCATTCTGTGTTTGCTTCGCTGGTTGTTTTATGAGTTGAGTTGTCATTAAACGCGCATGACCCTCCCTTTTCTTTGATTTCTCAACCAACAACTTCACACATTGTAATAACAAAACACAAAAATCTAATAAAACTGAAAAAAATATGCCATACTATATACATATATATCATATAGTATACTATATCCAATATTTTTTTACTATACAGTATAAAAATATCAACGTAACCATGTTTTTTTCTTTTCGGGAGAAGCAAAAGACTCAATGGACCATAAAAATTATTGCCATTCCCATGCAATGATGGAATTATGAGAAGAAAAAAGCAAAAGAAATAAACATGGAATTCTGTGACATGAAATCAACCTTTTAAAGGGGTTATAATATGAAATCAACTTAAAATTTAATGGTTAAGAACATGTATAATAATTTAGTGAATGTTATTTAGTTTTGTATTATTATTAAAAATATGAAGCTATTAACAGTAACTGATAATTTACTGTGTGTAGATGAGAAATGATGTGGAACGGGAAACACCACACACCTGTTCGTTTCGGTTAAAAGCAACATTTTTTTTTCCTCTCTGTCTATATGATATGTCATTAAAAAGCAATTGTTAATATATATATATATATATATATATATATATATATATATATTATGGTTAAGATTTCATTTTATGAACCCCCACGAAAGAAAAATGAAAACAGGAAGAGTTGGTTAGGCAACAGTTGAATCTCCTGGTTCTGGTTTTTGTGATCTCTGAGGTTGTTGTTGCTGTTGTTGTAGCATGGCATACAGGAGAAGGCAAAGTCTATCAAGGGCTTCCACTTTCAGGGAAGAATTTCATGATCCATTGGATGTTGCTAAGGATTCTGATCATAGCCATGCTTCTCCACCAATCCTCTCACCTCCCTCTTCTTCTACTTCTTCTTCTTCTTCATCTCTCCCTACTCAACCCCCCAAACCTTCTCCTTCTCGTTACCAACCCTCTCTTTCCTTTGCATTCGCCACCCCTGACTCCGACCATCAAAGATCCAAGGTATTTCAACAACCTCTCATCCATTTCCCATCATAACTCTTCAACTATTGCTTACATAGATTACATTAGATTCGCTTATAGATATCTTTACAATATAAAGGGAGAAGAGATCGTCTGAAATCTTTCAATGATGAATTTTTCATATTCCTTTTATGTCAATCTAATCTGAATCATTCAATCTCGTCACTTGATATGTTATGTGTGCATATATGTAAAGTGAGAGTGTGATAAATCTTGATTGAATGATCAGAATTTCTTTCAATCTCAGTACACTTGAACACACACGTATATGGTTAATTCTTGAAATGAATGTATGCAGAGCTTTGAGGCTTACGGAAATAGCAACTCCAAGTCTGGTTTCTGGGGTGTGATTGCGCAGAAAGCCAAATCAATTCTGGATGATGATAAGCCAATCTCACCACACGGAACCAAGCCCCAAACAACCAAATCATACTCTTTTAATACCTTTGCAGCTCCCCCTGCAACTCAGGTGATTGTTATATACACAATGCAGGAAGACCTGTAGTATGTTTTATGTTATGATGCTGCTGCCTAAAATCACATGAACCGTAAAACTAAGTTGTGTGTTCCTGTGTTTTTTTCTGTGGCATGATTAGAACTCTCCTTCAGAATTCAAGCCAGTATATGAATCCCTCGACACTAACAGAAAAGTGGACAGTCCTAAATTTCGGAAGGGCTTGGACAGAATCACTTCATCCCTCAATCAACTAGGTGACACTTTTGAGAAGGCTTTTGAGGTAAACTCTCATGTACACTTTCATTATACAATTGGATTTCTCCACAAGTCTATATATGCACTGATGCACTTTGCCATTTCCATCATCACACTTCAGAAATACCTTGTGCAGACATAAAATTTTCATATATATCAAGGTGTATTACAAAGTGGTTAAATTACTAACACATTGGTAATGCATTAACCAATAATTTAACCAACGGTAATCAGTGTTAAAAAGTATGGTTTGCAAACAGAGATAGACACAATGCAGTTATATGAATTCCATGTTTCAACGGCAGATCAGATATTCATATCCCAAGTAGGAGTACAAGTAGAATTTTGTATTTAATGTGTTACTTGGCTTGCTAAATCACTTTCTCCAATTCAATGATTCTTGTCTAATTTCTTCAGGAAGGCCGAACAATTATGGAGAGTAAGACAGCAGACCTGAGAACTCAAATCAGAAGAAAATCAAGTAACTCTGGGGACACACAGCAGACTTCAGATTTGAGAAATCCATTGCAAGAAGCTGCCGAGAAAGAGAAGCAATCTAGCCATGAATCAAAACTCAAGGCATCACGCGACGTAAGGTGGCAACTACGCAATCATCATGTGACACTGCCCTCACTAGTTCATGTAGTGAAGGCATGCAGTGTCTTGCATAATTTTGGAGTTGTTAATAGTTTTAAGTTAGCATAAGAGTGTCTCTTGTTACCTATATAGCCATTCATACTCAATGTAGAGGCAGGAAACTATGTCTTACTTATTGTGAGCATGAAACTGAGGGAGTGATAGTTGTATATCAGAATCAGCAGTTTTGGTTTCTTAATGTGAGTAGAGAATCATAATTTCCTTTTGCTTTTGCAGGTGGCGTTGGCAACAGCTGCCAAAGCAAAACTACTTCTTCGGGAGCTAAAATCAGTAAAAGCAGATTTAGCTTTTGCTAAAGCAAGATGTGCTCAACTTGAAGAAGAGAATAAAATACTCCGGGACAAAGGGGGCAGTGACAAGGGACAGAACGGTGAAGATGATGATGATATGGTATTGATCATTTTGATATTTCTGCTGTTCACTAGGGAGTGATTATATATATACATATATGATATATGAGTCCAATCTATATAAAGATTGATACCACTTTTATCTCAAAATCTCTTGGTTTTGTCATTTCTAATCAATGTAGGACTTAAACTAACATTTAGATTGTTCCTAATAAACTGTTTGTTGTTGTGATGTGGTCAGATAAGGCATCAATTGGAGACACTTCTTGCTGAGAAGGCTCGTCTGGCGAATGAGAATGAGACATATGCAAGGGAGAATCGTTTCTTAAGGGAAATTGTGGAGTACCATCAGCTGACTATGCAAGATGTGGTGTACATAAATGAGGGCATGGAAGAAGTCACTGAAGTTTACCCTTCAGATGCCTCTGGGGTGACACGGTTCTTATCAGTCACACCACGTTCACCATCACCTGCTAGGGATGTTCTTGTCTCACCAGGCCTACCTATGCTGTCAAAAGAAATATTTACTGTGAAAGAAGAGGATGAGAACAGCACTACAGAAGTTGAGACTCCTGCTACTGTCTAAGTTTCTCCACATACAAAATCTTCTCTTTCTTTCTTTTTTCTTTTCTTTTCATGGTTCAGCCTTAGATGAATTTCTCTTGCTTTGAGGAAAATACGTGCATGCTTTGAAACGATTACTTATTTTTCTTCAACCTTTTTAGGAAGAGAGTGGGGTATGTGAAGAGAAAGCCATATTTTTTGTTTTGTGTGTGACTTTCCTTTCATGGTGAGGTTGGTTTGGCAAATTCATTTTCAAACAAATGTATTGATTGATCATAAGTTTTTGGAGCTGGATCTATTTCGAATGTGACACTTTTTTCTGACATTTTACAAGTATTATAGAATAGACCAAAGCAAATGTTATACTTGAGATCAAATATATATGAATCTTGGTCTTGGGAGTTCAGAAACTGAGATGCTTTATGAAGAGTTGTAATATGAAGTGAATTTGTCATAACATGAAATTGTGACAAACCAACTCAACTCTGAAAGTGAACTTTGTCTGAAACACTTTGCAGAAAGTCTTGTTTGGTTCAGCTCAAGGAAATTTGACTACCCTCTTTGAATCTTATGATCCATTGCAGCAAATTTTTAGCAATCATTAGAGCTCTTCACTACAATCAATTCTATTATCTTTGATCTTAAAAAAAAGTACTGGTAAAGAGAAAACTTAAAAAGAAATTTTAGACATAATGATTTTATAAAAAGAATTAGAAAATTTTCTTTATAATTTGAACTTTTATTGTTAAAATATTATAATATTCTTTTTACTAATATAACTAACTTTTTATTGTTAAAATATTATAATATTTCATACTTTTACACTGATATGTCTAGATATTCATCTTCTCTCAGACAAATGGATTTATTTATAGAAGATACTCAAATACTCAAATAAAAATAAATACAGTAATCAATAAACGTAATTAATTTATCTTGATTGACTATACTTAAGCTGAGTACATCCCAACCCAAGTAATCAAGATGTATTTAAACATATATAATACGTTAACCTATAGACTTAACATGCCATATGTTAAACTATAATCTTGTACCATTAAAATCATTTATGTTAAATTTTAGGTTTAATCACATGCTTTCTATTTCTCAAATAAGTCTCCCAGTTGTTTTTTTATCTCAATTGGACTTTTACTTTTAAAATATTAAAGTTAGTGATAGTGTCAACTTGTAATTTTTTTAAAATATTTTTTTAAAATATTTTTTTAATTACTTTTTTTATTTTCTTTTACTTCTTTTAAGAAAATAAAAAATTTGTCACGTGAAAAAACACTTATAACACACATGTTTTTGTATTTTTATTTTATTCTAATTTAATCATAATTTTTTTAAAAATTAAACAAATTTATCCTTTTCAAATTCAAACAAAATATAATTTATATATAAACTTTTATAAATACTTTTATTAAAATTGATATTTTTATTAAATATTTTTAATTAGATTAAATTTATTTATATTTGTTTTTGTATTTAATTAATTATATAAAAGTTAATTATATTCTTTAAATATATCTATAAAATTAAAAAAAATTCAAAATAAAGACCAAATTAAAAGACATAAGAAAAAGATTGATTTAAGATTTTCCTAAAAAAATATAAACAAATAAGATCATCATTTACCCAACTAAAATATAAACAAGTAAAAGTTGCCATCTGCACTGAGTTTTAAGGAAAAACTGATTTGACCTCTCTCCCTACACCTTACCTATATATACTTTTCCAATCCTATTGATTGCTCTTGATTTCAGGTACAAAGGAAATATTTGGAACCACTCCATTTACATCCACACAGTTGATTAGTTATTGCCACAACGATTAAAGAAGGGAATATGATGAACAGCTGACATTTCTTTCCAACAAATTAAGTACTTCAATGTTGTGTACATGGTCAAATTAAGTACTTCAAAAACACACTAGTAACCACAATTTGACCCGTCTAATACATGAAACGAAGTGAGATCTTTAACCGTAACCTGCCAGTGGGCAACACTCCTTGAGGTGTGCATCAAAACCCACTTAAAGAGGATTTCAAAAGTAAAAAATATGTTTAAAATTGACACATTGAGAGGCACTATATGACGGAATAGCTATGCAATTTTGAGAAAGAGACCTTCATTCCTTGCAAATGAAGAGTCGCGTTTAATTATATTTTCAATCAACTTCCTAGTTTACAGGGTCATTTAGATACACTCCACCTTTTACTAGTACATTATATGAACGCCTGTACTCAGCTGCATTCATCTTCTCAGTATCCCCTCGATTTCCTTCCATAGCATTTTACATGTGTCGATGACTGCTGCTTTGAGAAACTAAAGCTTCAAAGCAGAAAAAACTTCCTGGCTTGTATTTATATATATATGATTTCAGAATAACTGGAAAAACAAGCTAGTAGAGCCATCTCCAAATGACCTAAGGTCTGCAGGTTTTACCAAAGCCCTACACAATGGACAGGTCCTTTCTCTCTCAAACCTGGCAAAATAAGATAATCAGATGTCAGAAAAACCAGAAGAAAAAATATGCAGATAAATTAAAATACGTGTGTTCACGTCAGTAGTAACCAAAAAACAGGAAGCAACATAAGACCTGCTAACATTTAAAACGCATGACATAAATGTTGTAGCATACAAATAAGAAACAACATATATACTTCAAACTACCAGCTTCAAAATTTACATACTGGCGATAAATTGGTCTTTTAACATTATTCAACTCAAATGTAAATTGCAATTTCAGATTATTATGCAGACCCGAAGACTAAAAAATCAACAGCCAAGAAAGTCTCACCACTCCGATACGCAGTCTTCACAGAAAATATGTTTACAACGTAGTAAGATTGGGGCATGCATCTTCTCCTGACAAATAGCACATAGATCACCGGCTGCATTGACCTGCCATCAGATAAACTATCTGCATGAACAACTCCCTCTTCCCAGACATGCATATTTAACATACTGTGAAGTGTGCAAACGCCTGTTGCTTAGATATTAGCAAATTCTATCATTTAACTAGCAAAAATGTAATTTACAGTGAAAACGGATGCACTGAAACTTCGGCTATTGATTGACCAACTCTGAAATCAACAATCAAAAGAAGACACTAACGGTACCTGCTCTGATGTTGCATAAGCCCCATAGTGCATTTCTTTACGTGACAATGCCTTTATTGCAGCAAAGAAGGATTGCACCTGAAAACCACGCCACGGATAAGAGAAAACCAACCAGACGCAAACAAATGCAATCCACAGATAATTTAAAGCAAAAAAGAAACCGAGCGCTTTATATATCCCAGCTAAATGACATCAGTATACGTGGGGTTCCTTAGGACTTTCTTATGAATAATTAAACTAGTAACTTAACAGACAATACATGATAGAAAAACTCTTCCAAACATCCCTCACTTGCTAAAAAATCTTTTACTTCGAAAATTTAAAACCCACTTGGAAATAAAAAAAGAAAAAAAATTAAGCTTCTGAACAAAACATTATCATTTTCATCCCTTTTTATCTTGAAACTGAAATTTTAGATTTTACAAACAAAAGAAGTCAGCAAACTCGAGTTCAAACAAATCAAAGAATGCACAAACTGGAAAAACAATAGGATACAACTGGCAGATAAATATAAGAATAACTGAAATATTACTGTTAATGATTTAATGGAAGAAAATCATCGACGTTACTCGTCACAAACTACATTCAAATAAAATAGACTGTACACAAATTTTAAAGATCAACACACCTTTTCAACAACAGACGTGAGTTTAAATGTTAGATACAATCCTGTCATCAGTGACGAAAAGAGGCTTCCATATTCTTTGTTCAGGAAGAAACGATACCAAACTGGTGTTGGCAACAAGGCACGGTAAAGCAGAAGGAGATATTCAACTAAAGTCAGCATTTGACCCTGTCAAATAAATGATAGTACTATCAGAATGTAAACTTGAGAGAGATGATATAGATCCTGAACCCATAACTCCTGGAAATATTACAAGAGATTGCAAAGGCATGTTCACTACAATATAACTTGAGAAGAAATGAGCCATTTTAAATTGTTCTTCTATCCTCAGCACACAAATGCTTAACTCAACTTCTCCACTACTTCATAATTTATTACCTCACCTGCTTACGATAATTTCGGCCTCTGCTATTCTTGTAATACATCAACAACATACACTTGACTACCATTGCAGCTTGGCGGACCAAAGTATCTGACATTGTGAAACACAATGACAAAGCAAGAATATTAATCCCCCAATGAGTTCAAATCAAAGAATAAATACATAATTCTGAAATCTGCAACAAGCAAGACCTTCCATCACATAAAGAAGCTCTGTGTTATCATGGTAATTGCAGCCACATATCAGTTAATCAACATTCAAACCAAAATGAATTAAAAAGAAGCACAATTTATGCTTCGACAGAATCATGGACAAAGGATACAAGTTAGTTACTCATACAGTTTAAATCCTCTTTCGCCATTCTTAGAATAACTCATTCTAAAACAAGAAATAACTAACGAGGGCAATATTAAATAGTTCCAACAAACGAAAATCACAAGCCTCTAAAGAGACATGAAGCAGTGATAAGTAGAAGACAATTAAAATACGACACATTCAATAATAACTCTCTCAAACACTCTCAATAGCAAGTTTAGGTAAAATTAAAATGTCATTTAAACCATACAGCAAGCAATCGTTGAGGAGAGGACGAGAAACACACCATTGACCATGATGATGAAAATGGCATGCCAGAAAGGCGGTATTTCCTTGGGAGGAAGCATGATCAAGGGATACATGAGATCATCATTCTGATACCACCAATAAACACCAACCACATGAAGCGCGAACCCAACAGAAATCCCAATCAAAACCGGTATTTTCCTCTCTCCCTGCACCCGCCAAAATCACACACACAAACAAACAAACTCAATAAACAACACAATTCTCATATACACCCTAACAACATTATGTCGCTTCGCGGCTACACAAAGAATAAGCAGCACACCTTCAACGCAGTCTGTTTCCTCATAATATCATTCGACTTGAAAAGCACAGCCGCAATCCAAATTGTCACGAAAAACCCTGTATTCACTCCTCAACATCATCAAATCAAAACAAACAAAAACGTGTGTTCGATAGAACAGTAACTCAAAACTCACCTTGCAAATGCTGCCTTATGAAAACAACCAAGAGAAGCAACGAAAACGGCAAGACCTGCTCAATCCACCTGGCAGCATGCTGAATGTCGTATCTCTGGTAAGAAGAGTCTCTCCCAACGCCGTCCCCTCCAGGGCCAGTGCTTTCCTCAGCACCATCGCTGCGCGGCGACGACGAGGGCAACACGGCATCGTTTTGCGAATGCGCGAGTCCCACGACCAATCCCGAAGCGACAGAAGGGCTATGCTGTTCCTCCCGGGGTTGCTGCTCCTGCTCCGCGGGACCGATGATCCTAATCGAAACCTCGCCGTCATTGTTAACTGCGTCAGGGGCTGGGTGGCTGTGGTGGTTAGACGAGCGCGACGGAAGGATGCCGGAATATTCCAATAGCGCCGATAACGGAGCCTGAATGATATTTGTGGGCGACAAAATCCCGGAAATTCTCCTGGAGCTGGGGGAAGATGAGGGTGAAGAAGAAGGTCGGAAAGCGTCTGCGTTGTTGGGTTCCATAACCCTAACTGTAAATCATGAAAGAGGGGCTAGGGTTTGGGTTTCGGGAGAAGAGGATTTAGGGATTATTGTTGAGGATTGTGTTATGGTTTGAGAAGTGTGAAGTGATGAAAGTGATGACGGTGGTTGAAGGAGGCGATGGTGGGTGGTGGTGGGTGGATGGTGTTGTTCTCTGCTGTGGTGTGCAGGGAAAATCGCCACAGAGAGAGAGAGAGAGAGAGAGAAAGAAAGAGAGAAGAAAGAGAGAGAGAGAGACAAAGATAGGGTCGCTACAGGACAAACCACATAAGAAAAGGAGAGAAGCAACCATTTCGGATGCTATACTTGCTCTATGCTTTATCGTCCCCAATTAACATTTGCCATTTCACACTTTGTAATAATAATAATATCTATATTTTTTTTCTATCTACAATAATAATATACGTATACGTATATACATACATGTATTCTTCGAATTTCAGTACATACATTCGAAATGTTGGCATTTATGATATTAATTTTGTAATGTTTACTTTAAAATGGCTTTTTTTAAATGAATGTTATGTGCTGAGATATATGGGTTAAGTAGAAAGAAAGCGTGTTTTTTTAATCAACAATCTAAAAATGCTTATGATAATAATAACAGCGTATCAATTTGAACTCCGTAAAAGACTATTTTTATTCCTTTCAATAAACATTTATTCCAATTTTAAAATAACTTCATGTCAAAGTTTAAATTATTTATTATAAATATAAATGTTTATCATAAATTTTTTTTATAACATGATATGACAATTTGATGTGTCATGTAATAGAATTTAGATTCTCGATTGAATTTTTTTTCGTTATTATTTTGTTGAGCTTTGGAAGTATATTGATATTAATGTATTTTTTTTAATATATCTTAAAACCTCAAAATCATTTCTATAAACATATTTTGGAGACAACAGAATGGAGAGCACAACAATGTTAATAGTTAAGTTTAAAGTTTATGTGTAAGAATTTAAAAAAAATTCCTATTCTTTTTTCTTACGTGTTTATTTGTTCTTTTCATGCTCTTTTTTCTAAAAACTTCTGGTGTCATAGACTCAATTTGTAACATCCCAAAAAATATAATATAAAATTATAACATAGAATATTCACAACTTAACAATATTACAATTCAATTCTGAAAGAGAAGAGGTACGTTTATGGCCGAACGGCCTTACAATAATACTCTAGAATTTAAACCTTACAAAACAAAAGTCTAGACCGAACAGTTCCAAGACTAACTTACACCGAACGGTCATATGGTTCAGCTTTCACTTCCACTTCTTCCAAAGCTTCTTCCAGCAAACACTTGTCCCCTTCTGCTCACATCTACAAGATAATCATTGCGACACAAAGAAGAATCGGACGGACAACAAGACAAGACAGAAAAATAGGGTAAACTTATGTAATTTAATTAATTCAGTAAAACATATATCTCACATAATTCTGATATAATTCAATAGTCAAGCATGCAACAACCAATCACGCATTTCCAACCATAACCATACATCAATGCATGCAATGACCGACCACTTTACTCTGACTGTCCGGAATGTATGAATTTTGTGTAGCTACGACGTTTTTGCACTCGGGTGATGTAGTAGCTAGGATGCCCTCAACAGCTGCCACCCGAGGTTAGTCCATTATACTTCGCTCATCTTGACCTTATGGAGTAGGACCTCCTGCCATTCTCACACATGATTTCCTCCTCTCTACTTGAGAATGAGTAATCATAGAATATCAAGATAAACGTCACCTTAGCATAACCACATTCATACTTTACCATTCCATAACAAATTATGAGATATTCCTCCCTAGAATACTCTTTCATATTCATACTATTCCATTCATATCACATTTTAAATATCATATACATCATCATCAATACAGTCAAACCGAACCAAGAAAACCAAATTCCCATCTTAGAATCAAATTGAAAAAGATAACTACAATCTTAGAAACAAAACTGAACAAGAGAATACATGTTAGACTAATCTCGTCGAACATTTTGTGTAAGACCGAGCGGTCTTTCACTTACCCACATAATAAGACCGAACGGACCATACTAGATAAGACTTATCAGAAGCCTAACACTTATGATAATACAAAACGTTTACTACCTACTCAACAAGTATGACTGAAAGGTCTTTACTAGACAGAACTCAAAGAATGTATGGAATATTATATAATACATATAATTAAACCTAACCGAAAATGATGAAAGCTTTTATAATTGAGTATTATAACGAGACCGAGCGCTTGGTTTAAAACCTAGCACTACTAAACAGAGCGTTTGGTTCAAAACCGAGCACTACTGAACTTATACAATGAAGGAATATATTCTAAATACAATTACATATAACTTATTTTCAACAAAGGATAAATATAATATTTAAGAATTATTGAATACCTTAACTAAGCTGATTTAAGAAGTAAAAATAGGAAACTATACATAGATCGAGCACTTATTTACAAGTATAATTGTAACGTCCCGGCAACTCACAGGGACCGTTGACTGCCCCCACAGACCACCACCAGGCTTTCCAGTGTGCTTTGTCCTCACTCGCACACTTTCCGGGAAAACTTCCCAGAAGGTCACCCATCCCAGAATTACTCCAGGCTAAGCACGCTTAACCATGGAGTTCTTATGAGTCAGGCTACCGAAAAGTAAATGCATTTTGGTGATATGAGTAGCCAAATCAATTCCTTTAAGCTATCTTTCAACTGTATAGTCCCATACCTATACAGTCTCCAGATCCCTCTCATTCCGGTGTATGTTCGATTCATCCATGTACCCCTTCCACCCGAAGCTGCCAGGAGCCGCTCCTTGTCTGTGCCCCCTGCACCATGCTCCCTGCACCGGCGTCACTCCCCGCCCTCGTCAGTGCCCGGGTGTCACATGCCCACCAACTTCCGAATGGTTCGTCCTCGAACCACACCGTACTGGGAGAGGCTAGGCTCTGATACCATCTGTAACGTCCCGGCAACTCACAGGCACTGATACATATGTAATTTTTTTTTTTTTTAACAAATTTCAGCACCCATAAAATATTAAGTTCTTTATTACAGCACAAGTCTTCTAAAAATAAAAGTCCACACAGTTCATAAACTTCTGAAATTTAAAATTTCACACAGTTCGGAAATTCAAACATAGATCTATTTTAGAAATTCCCCATGTCTCCTTTTCCCCGCAGATCTCTCATCTTCTAAGCATTTTCAGAACCATCTGCTAATTCATCTGAAATAGTTTCTGCTCCCGTATAATATCACACATTATACGATCATTGCATTCACATACACAAACACAAACAATAGGGTGAGCTAACCAATTCAAGAAATATACATCATCCACAATCTTACTAACATCACAAGTGTGGCAATCAGTCAAATACATGCATCTCAAACATACTCAAAAACCAACTATTACACTGATACTTTATAATATTTCTCCAGTCAAAATCATCAGTCGATTCACTAGAGTCAATACAACATATTATTAATCTGCCTACTTACCAAAGCACAGCAGTCAACAATCCTTCTGTCTACTTACCAAAGTAGTATAACCATGATATACTGATTACTTACCAAAGTAATCTAACAAGGCGATCTACTTACCAAAGTAGTATAACCATGTGATACTAACTACTTACCAAAGTAATCTAACGAGGTGATCTACTTACCAAAGTAGTATAACAAGGTGATATTGTCTACTTACCAAAGTAGCACAATAATGTAATATTATCTACTTACCAAAGTAGCATAGCGTGGAACACTCCGCCTACTTACCAAAGCAGTGCGGTTTATGTCAAATTCACCTCTCATTTTCCCACCTACTTACCAAAGTAGTGTCCGACTTCAAACCTCTCCTCTCCCGACTTACCAAAGTCGTAGGAAAATAAATAAAATTTCAGATTTACAATTATGGCAATAATGCCTATACCACCCATCCAAATTTACCATCAACTTATTTACAATTCATGATTTAACTCAAATAATTATTACAACTCAGAATGTTCAATATAATTAAATTTTCTAATATAGAATATATTATATTACTCATCCTCCAATCTCCAAAATACAACTACACATACAATTTAAGAATATAATTATCCAAGTTTTTACCCAATACAAATAAATTTACTATTTCGTGAAAATATTACTCTTCACTCATATCATTAATTACAGATCTGAACCAATCAAACTAATAAACAACATGTTTAACTCATATGGTAAAATTTTCAGTCCAATCCAACGGTTAATGAGGCGGAAATCATAATTTATGTATAAATGATCCAAAAACATAAATTAAGCAATATTAAGATCCCTGAGAAGATACGAAATTAATATCTATAAATCTGTATCTCCGATTTCAAATCGGAACGGTCCAAGTATGACACTATTGTTTAGAAACAACATATTAAAATTTCAGGGTAATCCAACGGTTAACTAAGTAGATATGGAGGTTTTACCGAGGTAACTCAGAGACAGAAACTTAAGTGGTTCTCGGTTAAACTCAAAATGCGGAATGAATTCCTCTAAGCACAGACATCTAATTCCAAATCTGAACGGTCAAGATCACCTAATATGTCTTATGAACTACATACTAAAGTTTGGGCTCAATCTAACGGTAAATGGAATATATATGAAATATTTACCATTATAACTTAAGAACAGAATTGCAGTGTTCATCAAATATTTCAAACTTTCGAAATTTCTTTCTCTAAACAGAGACCTTCAATTCCAAATCCGATCGGTCAAATTGTAATAATGTATTCTAAGAATCATATATCCAATTTTCAAGTTGATCTAACAGTCCCATAAGTCAGAATCTATACTTTACCAAGGGAACTCAGTAATAGAACTGCAAGGGTAATTAATTCACTCAAACATGCAGGATATATATCTCCAAGCACAGACTACTAATTACAAATCCGAACGGTAAAAGTGTATTAATATGTCTTAGGGATCATATATCAAATTTTGAGGTTGATCTAACGGTCCAATAGGTCAGAATCTATATTATACCGAGACAACTCAGTAACAGAACTACAGGGGCAACTAATTTACTCAAACTTGCAGGATTTATTTCTCCAATTACAGACTTCTATTTTCAAATCCGAACGGTCAAAGTTTAGTAATAGGTCTTAGGATTCACATACTAAACTTTTAGCTAAATCCAACGGTGAAAACAATTAATAGAAAATTTTCACCACAGTAACTCGAAAATAAGAAATTATAATCATGAAACCCAAATTTTTCACAAGTCAATAGATAACTACCATTACCAAATTTTAACACATTCATACTCATATTCATGATCATAATCAAGAAAGGATTAGCTCCCCTACCTCTTCTCCTTGCAAGAAATTCTTCACTCTTGATACCTCTAGACCACCACCTTTGCTTGTTTTCACTTTCAATTTCAAGGAAAATTCTAACTTAAATCTCTCTTCTTCCAAGAGAGCAATTCTTCTCCTCCTTGCTAGACCAAGTCAGTCTCCACACTTAGAACACTTAGGATTTTCGTTCACCTCCCACCAAGGACCTCTCTACTCTCCCCCAAAACTCCAAATCTGATTTGGAATTAAAGAAGATGCCTTAGACAACAAAGGACCTATGCACTTGGTACTTAGCAATAATAAACAACCAATGAACCATCCTAAACCATTTTTTTTTCAGCCCTAAAACATGGTAGGAAAGTCTCCAAAGGTTCCAAAATGTTCTCCTAGTTCAGAACACAACCTACCCACTCCAAAAAAATCGCAACTTGTAAAAATGTACCTAAAATTAAGGTTGGACGCTAGCCCCTGGACAGCAACACTGTCACGTTTTCCCCAGCTCAGTTAGACACCTTCCCGAAGTCCAAAATATGTGTATGAGTAGTCAAATTGAAGCTCTTTGAGTCTAGTTTCCAATGAAACAAGAATCAACTCAATTGGAGTTCGGTAGAGAAAGTAATAAGCAAAACAGTCATCATAGGTCAAAACTGAACATACCTGAGCGTGATTAACGTTTCCGAGTTTTAATAATTTTACTGCAGCTAGCCCGGTAGTCCAAAAATTTATATTTATATGTCCAATTAAAGATATTTGAGTCTAGTTTCCAATAAAACAAGAATCAACTCAATTGATATTTTCTACAAAAAGTTATAATTAAAATAGTAAACCATGTCAAACCTGACAGCATTCCATTTTACATTATAACTTGAACTTTTTACAACTTGGTAAATTCTTGAGGTTCTAGGGTCTTACAATAATAATATAAAACCGATCGGTCATTAACTGAAATCCTCTACAGAAGAAGAATCCAGTTCAAACCGAATGCTCAAAGGAAAAACCGAACGATCAACAATGACTCTCGGTTTCAAACACATAAAATCACGCAGAATAAACTCATGTAAAAGACCAGATTACGAAACTGAACCAAGTAAAAGACCATAATTGCTATCAGAATTTCGTAGAGGAAAATGATAAACTCATGCAACCAGAAACTTGGCTTGCATGTGCCAGAAACAGTCGTTCTAAAAGAGAGAATGAACTTACCAGTTCAAACCATTTACTTGATCGATGCAAAGTGAAGCCCTTGCCACTAGGAGAACTCAGGAGCTGCCTGAATGATGATCAGAAGAAGAAAAGGGTAAGATTTTGTAGTGAGAAGAAGAAAATTGTAGAGAGAAGGAGAAAATGAAAACTCAGAAGGTTGAAGATGAAGGGTGCATCAGAAAAAGTAGCACAAAGTTTGAAATTTTGCTTTAAATACTACCGTCACTAAACCAATCGGCCACTCAGCGCTGCACACCTGTTTTCCACTTTCTGAATTCCAGAAACTCGTGTACCTACACCTGTCTTCCACTAACAGGAGATTTTAAGGGTCCTGAAACAATTAATTTCGGGAAGTCACAACATTTTTTTTAAGTGATATTAATAGGAGTTTATTTCATATTGAATTCAATTGTACTTATGTTTTAATAAATTGCTTATTTTTCACCAATGTTAGTCAAATAACTTTTCAACAACGCAGATTAATGTTTTCTTAATTAATATCAGGAAAGCTAATTTTTTTATCGACATTTTTCTTGAATATTTTTGTCAATATTTATAAAAATTATAAAAAAAATTAATAGATTAATTCTTTTATATTGTATTATTTGAATGGTGGAAGTATGTAGTAATATTATAACTTAAATTATTAATGTTCAAAAATCATGATTTAATCATTAATTAAAGTTATAATTACATAATTTATCATAAAAAATATTTTTCAACTAATTTAAGTAAGAACCATCAATAAACTAATTAAAAAAAATTTAAATACATACATATATATATATATATATATATATATATATATATATATATATATATATATATATATATTAAATAAACAAAACTTGTGGAGAGAGTTAGGATTATGAGACCACCTCACCCTCGATTTTTATAGGCCTAAAAGTGGATTAGACCAAAAAATTGACTTATTATTAGTGGAATAGTAAAAATAAATAAATCTTTGCAAACGATGTTGAAAAAAAATTATAATTGATTTAAAATGAAACAATTGTAATTTATATCAGCTCAAAATACTAACAATCACCAAATAAAAATAACTCTTGTCAACATCAATTAGAGAAGTCTTGCAAACTTTAGTTAAAAAGTTACTTCAACTGAAAAAAAAATGACTACTAATATTTTTAACTACTAAATATTATGTAATGTTAAAATATATTTTTTTGTATAATGATAATCAAAATACTATATCCAAATAAAATATTTAAATTTAAATACTTTTACTCAAACAAAATATTTTACAAAATAAAATAAATTTAAATTCAGTACATTTAACTTTTTTTGTTTGAAATTATAAAATCCTCTCTTTAAGTATACAATAAAGCTATATAAAATGTTAATTCATTACTTTTCTCTGTTACTGAGCTTGCAAAAGAAAAGAAAAGGCCTCAATAGTGTTCCTTCTTGTTTGTTATATCAAAGAGAGTGGAATATAGCATTTCATCCCGCAACTTCAATTTTCTAATATACCCTTAATTAAGTTAGACGGTTATTTAATAATTTTTGTTTATTAAAAATTTTTGTACCCAGTTGACTACACTTCCATTTTTCTCCTATCACCAAACATTCATTCCTGCACCTTGCACCCCCTGCATTGACTACACCCTGCATTGACTATACCCCTACACTCCTTAATTGCCTTCATATAAATAAATAATTAACTCAAATATAACAATTTTATTAAAATAAAAATGACATAAGGATAAATTAAAAAATTAAAACAATTTTTTTTAAATAATTATAACAAAACATTTAAAAAAATTAAAACAGAAAATTTAAAATTATAATAACAAAATATTTAAAATAAGGGTTAAATATGATTTTTGTCCTCCAACTATTACGCGATTTTGGTTTTCGTCCCTCTCCGAAACTTTGATACACTTGCATCCTTTTTCTTTTAGAAAATATTAGATTTAGTGTTTACTAACGTCGTTAACCTTTTTTCTTAGGTAGCTAACAGAATGTCATGTCACCTTTTCATTTTTTGAAACTTCTCTTTTCTAAAACTGAGTCAACTCTCTCTCTATCTCTCTCTATGCTTTCTTCACGCAGGAGGTTTCTGGCGAATGGATTGGTGGGAAATGCTCATCTTCACCGAAATCCAGTTTCTTAACCTTAATATCCCATTTTCTAATTACATCTTAGTCTCACAATCTCTCTGCTCTCTCCAACCTCTTTTATTGCTTCAATAAAAGACCCTTATCAAAGCCCTACAGTTTCCAACTTCAACTTGGGGCTCTACCTTCCTCCTCTTCTATCATTGCAGTTTGAATAAAGGGTGATTTTACGGTTTGAAGTTGCGGCGGCCGGTGCGGATCGAAGAAGGAAACGTTGACGTTTGCATTGAACAAATCCAACGTGGCAAACGTTAGAAAGAAAAAATGTCTTGACATGTGGCTAAACGTTAGCCACCTCAGCTCATTTTTAACGCCGTTGGTTTTGGAGGACGAAAAATTATGGCTTAATACCTCTTTTGGTCTCTCGAAAGAGGGGGAATGTTCAAAATCATCCTATCTTTTTTAAAATGTTCAAAATGGTCCCAAATTTTGAAAAAACTGGTCAACTTAATCCTTTTTGGTTATGACGTCAAATTTTTAACGGTGAAGCTGTCACCCTAGACAAAAGTTAATGACGTGTACAGTTTATCTGACTGCGTGGCAACCCTAATTCTCAAACCCTAGCTTCCTTGTGCCGCCAGCACCATGGGCAACCGTAGGCCGTCGTCAACCACCCTGTCGTCTTGCCGCAACCTCGCCTCACGTTTCAGGCTCCCTAAAGCCGTGATTTAGAAACCATGGCTGCGCGATCAGGATTACAGTTTGGATCTGGAATCTTTGTTTGGATTTCTTTTCTTGCAGGTGCTCGCGGTTTGCGAAGGTGGAGAAACCATGGTGTGCAGGTTGTGATCTGGAGGTGCTGCGTGATGGTTCTACCATGCGAAGAAGATGATGAACATTGGCCATGGTGGGTTTCTATCGCAGTGGGAGATGGCGTGATTTAGGTCTGGTGGAGGCGCTGATGGCTAGCTCAAGGTTGGGCGAAACTCGCGAAGAGATGAATGGAAGAGCTGTGGCGGCGATTTAGGTTTCGAAAGATTTTTGGAATTGGGGATTTCTCTATTTGAGTTTCTGCAGGTGTGTGCGAGAGAGTGCTCTTGCAATGGTCATGGTGGATGGCGGTCCTTGCAGCTCTACGAAAACCTGAAAAGTGTCTCATAGTGGAGATGGAAGTTGAGGAAGATGCTGAAGATGATGATGGTGGTGGGTGATGACGAGGTTGCCGCAAGACGGCAAGGTGGCTGACGGCGGCCTACGGTTGCCCATGGTGCTGGCGGCACAAGGAAGCTAGGGTTTGGGAATTAGGATTGTCACGCAGTCAAATAAATTGGACACGTCATTAACTTTTGTCCAGGGCCGCTGTTCACCGGGGCTTCGGTCGTCGGCTCCCCTGTCATCAAGTCACCAACTTCCTTGACCTTCCGGCACTGGGCAGGCGTCAGCCCCCATACATGGTCTTACGACTTTGCGGAGACCTGTGTTTTTGGTAAACAGTCGCCCCAGCCTGGTCACTGCGACCCCCTTTGTGAGGAGGCACCCCTTCTCCCGAAGTTACGGGGCTATTTTGTCGAGTTCCTTCGTTAGAAATTTGACACCGTAACAAAAAAGGATTAAGTTGACCAGTTGTTTCAAAAGTTGGGACCGTTTTGAACATTTTAAAAAAAGGTAGGACGATACTGAACATTCCCTCTCTTTCGAGGGACCAAAAGAAATATTAAGCCAAAAATTATAGTTTTCTTAAGGAGAAGAATCAAAGTGTACCAAAGTTTGAGAGAAGGATGAAAAATAAAATCGCTTGATAGTTGAGGGACTAAAAACATATTTAACCCTTAAAATAATTATAAGAAAAAGTTTAAAATAAATAAAACAAAAAATTTAAAATAATTAAAATTATTTTATTCAAAATAAATAAAATTAATTCAAATATTTATATAAATAAATAATTAATTCAAATATAACAATTTAATTAAAATAAAATTTAAATAACTATAAATTAAAAAATTAAAACAGAAAGTTTAAAATAATTATAACATAACATTTAAAAAAATTAAAACACAAAATTTAAAATTATTACAACAGAACAATTAAAATAATTATAACAGAAAATTTAAAATTAAATAAGAAATTTTAAAATAACTAAAATTATTTTATTCTAAATAAATAAAATTAATTCAAATATTTATATAAATAAATAATTCAAATAAAACAATTTAATTAAAATAAAATTCAAATAACTATAAATTAAAAAACAAAGTTTAAAATAATTATAACAGAACATTTAAAAAAAATTTAAACAAAAAATTCAAATTATTATAACAAAACATTTAAAATAATTAAAACACAAAATTTAAAATAATTAAAGCACAAAATTTAAAATAATTAAATAACAACATTTAAAATAATTAAATAACATTTAAAATAATTCAAGCATGAGGAAAAAATAAACACAAAACATTATATAAAAACATAATATAATTAAACAAAAAAAAATTAAACCTACATCATCTAAACATTCGATGCATGCGAAATCGAACATCGACATCCAATTCAGTTCGATTCTACGTATCCGATAAATACAAATCTTCATTACATTTCAACCAAACAGTTTTTGCTATGTATAAAAAACTACACAGACCAATCTGATCGTCGAGTGCTCTCTGTCTGGCCTTCCAACCTCAACAGGAAGAAGATTTGTTTATGTGCACCGTGTGCCTACAACCATGAAAGAAAAATCTGAAACCAAAAACAAGCAAACTACACCATCGAAAGAGAGATTGAGATTCGAAGCACCACCTTCGCGTGCTCTGTGTGCGAGAATGGAAAGGACAAGGAAACCCAAGGGAGACGGAACTGCGAGGGACTATGTGTCTCTGTGCTGCTTGACTGACGAAAAGGAAAGGTAGAGGAGGGAGGGAAACACAAATGGTATGTGTGTACTGGGAGGGAGAATGGAGAAATGAGATCTAAAAAGTATTCTTTTGAAAATGAGATCCCAAGCATAAATGAAAACCAACAAAAAGAAGCAGAAATTTAGAGATAGAGGATGAAAGACTTGAAGGTGAGGGTGAAACCCTCTAATGTGAAATGTGGGGCTAGCCTGGTCCATAAAGGAAGGGAAAGAACTCGGGCTTTTACTTTTTGTACACCAAACCACACATATCACACTTCCACTATTCTCCGCACAATGCCTACCATTAACAACAGTCAAGCCAATATAATACCCTCATCATATTTCGATTATCAAGATTTAATTTGTGTTCGTTTGAGCAAATTTATTGTTGGGAGATATTATCACACAATAATATATGCTTTTTAGACAATAATTTAACTAAAAACATTACATATGGTTTTGTTATAAATGTAGTCACTTTTAAGTTTAATTTAATCTTGAAAACAATTTATAAATAAGATGATACATATATTTATTTATAAACTTTAAATTAATTTTATTTTAAATTGATGCAAACATTTCAACCATTAACTCAAATATCTATTATTGAGTTAAATATATTTTTTATCCTTAAAATATTTTAAAAAATATTTTTCATATTAAATTAATAATATATATATTATTTTCTAATTTATAAAATTATATAAAATATTCTATATTATATTACAATTCGACATGAAATTTCATTTATTACATGAAAATTATTTTATGTGTCGTTTATTAAAAAGAATATTATACATAAATTTCATAAAATGTATAAATAAAATATGTATTTAATTTAATTCAAAAATAAAACACAACTTTTAAAATTAGTTTGTGTAAAGGAAACATATTTAACCTATATTTTTTTTAATAACTTAATTTAGAGAATAATGATTCTTAAAGAAGATCAATTGCGACAGCCATAAAGCAGTTGAAATATAAAGAAAATTTAAACTGGTGAATGTAGAACATCTAATGATACATTTAAAAATTTGGTTGTGATGCTTTGGATTCTTTCCATTTCACCAAACATGAGAAAAATTAAGAAAAAAAAAAGAAAGGGAATTAAAGAGTCCCTTTCTTTCTGTCTTTTTGTGTTATTGCTTGAAAAGCATGAAACTACAATAATGGAGGAAAAGTTCAACTTATTATCACACTTCTGTGCTGATTTTTTCAGCTAATAATACTACCTCCTTTTATAAACATTCATCTAAAATATTCTTTTGAGTTAAAATTAATTACATCTCCTTAAAAAAAATATCATATTAACTTAATTAAAAAATTATTTAACTTATATATAAAAGCTGGTTTCAATTCTCTTTTTTTGTATTTTCTTCTTTCCAATATATTTTCATTTTTTTTCTTAACTAATTAGATTAGCAAATGTTCTTTGATATTATTGTATGGGTTTGTATAGTATGATTAAAATGAATTATAATAACAACTTCAGAATTTCCTTTTCATATAAAAACATTATAATTTATACTATTATCTCTTGTGTTTTGTTAATTTTTTAACATTAAAAAGATGTTCATGACATTGGAAGATACATATAACACATGCTTGCTTAACATAATGAATCTAGATAATACAAATAACAGTACTTGCTAAACATTGGATAGGTTGGTTGCATGTGCATGTAGTGAGGAAAAATGGGATTTGTATGTTAATTCCTATGATTTTTGTTCTATAACATTATGTTGATTTCCTTACATACATATGTATGGATATGTTTATCAAAATAGGTTTTGAACTTTATTTTTTGGTTAATGTGATGATGATAGTCTCATGCATGTGACAATAATTTTGTTGTTACCCAACAACTTACTAAATTTTGTTATTATTGTATATAGAATTTTTTATAATAGGTAAAATGAATTTTTTATGACATGTATTTTGATGTTATAGTTGTAAATAGAAAAACTCTATACATTCTATGACGTAATAATTTAAAGTCTTCGTATATAATGTTTTTATTTTTAATTTTATATTATTAAAAACTTAATTATTTTCTCCATTATCAAATTAGTATTAATTTGGTTTCTTTTCTTAATTGGCTTCCAGCACATTATTTTACGTTAGTCTAAAAATGGAGTGGTTTATTGGAATTTGAACTTCTAATAATATGGCAATATTATATATATATATATATATATATATATATATATATATATATATATATATATATATATATATATATATATATATATATATAAATATAGATAAATAAAAGAATAAAAGAAGTGTGATAGAAAATAAGTATGTTTCCATTATAGATTAAAGTCGTTGAACTTAATATTTATCAACTATCGTCATTTTACTCATTTAAAAGGTGGAGTCTAATTGATGATTATTTTAAAATATATAGTTAGCACGAGGTCTAACATTTCCATCACTACTTATATTAAATTATTATATTCTAAAGTATTTTCATCGCATGTTACTTAATGTGCCTTGTTAAAAGTTTAATAAATAATAAAGAATGAATAATTATTATGTCTTTTGCACTTAAGAAATTTGATCTTACAACACGCTAAGTTTTTTTTTTTTGAACACTTTTTAATCTTGGTAAGTTATTAGTTCACTTTTTTTTAATATTTCATTTCCTTCACTTATAATTTTTTATACTTTATAGTTAATTTAATATTGTACAGCCATTGTAAAATTTTAAAAAACATATAAGTTAGATTTTATCATATTTTAATGAATAAAGCATTCACGTGTTTAAATGCACTGATATTAAATAAAGAAAATAAAAAATATATTCAAATATCTTTAAAATTATTTTTTAACTTGTTCATAACTTTTACTCTGATTAAATATTCTTCCTCAAGGCTCCAATGAAAATAATATTTGTATAATATTCATTGATAGTGGGTATAGATAGATAGACATTAAATATATTTAGAGTGCTTCAGAAAATAAAACTTTTTTTTTATATTTCAATTTATTCAAATTTTTTTTTCTTAAAAGTTAGACAAATACTTTCTTTTCTTTACCCTAGAGGAGAAATTAAAAACACATTACTTCTATTAAATGTAACAATTACAAATATATAAAAAAAACGAAAATCTAATAACAAGTATATTCTTAAGGATTCATTGATACCAAAATGTCACATAGCTAATGTACATGTTA
Source organism: Vigna umbellata (assembly GCF_029865625.1). NCBI lineage: Eukaryota > Viridiplantae > Streptophyta > Magnoliopsida > Fabales > Fabaceae > Vigna > Vigna umbellata. The sequence continues at coordinate 32,155,000 of NC_142167.1, read as the reverse complement.
GTTGAGTAGTTACTCAAGTAAACTATTGAAGTTAGTTGATGATTAAATGACTAATCAATGCTCATAAAAGCAACGGTTAACAAGAACATTAAATAAGAGACATGTCAATCAACAAATGAAACTTATAGAAAAGAAAGATTAAAGGGAATATTTTCAAATTGCTTTGTCAAGATTTATCCTTTAAGGTTATCCTATTAGGGTTGAAGCATTAATTTGCTAAAGAATCTAGAGAAAATGACAAAGATATAATGAGCCATGTACTTCAATGGGGATATTGTTAATAGAATTATGTTTACTTCTAACATTTTTATAGTTTTAATGAAATAATAAATTAGAGTATTAAAGTATAAATACTCCAATATACGTGTATGAATATAATGTGACATGGAAGAAAAAGAATAATAAAACACATAGAATTGTGATAAATGAGAGAAAATATCTTTTGATAGGAGATAATTTTGTTTTAAATATTTGGTAGCTAAAGTAAGTATACTGGTGTTAATATACAAGTCAATTTAACTTTATATATATAATTTGTTTGGTTTGAATTCAGGATTTTTCTATACTTTTTAAAATATATTTAATTATGTTTGAAATTTCAATACTTTTAATTTACTTTTTCTTATTAAATTGTTTTGGTCTTTTAAGTGTTTAAATATTATATATTTTTTAATTGAGTATTTATTGTGACATCCCAAAATATACGACATGCATATATAATAAAGACGTCATTCAGTTAAAATATTGGAAAGCAGTTAGAGACATATGGCAGACTATATGAGTTACAGTCATCCAAAATAAGATCAGATTTGGTCCCTTAAACATAGAGGATCACTGGAATTTTCATCAGAATAGTTCTACTAATCAAGATCCTAAACATACTAAGCTGCAACATCACCGTCTTCCAGCGCTTGCTCCACAGATACCTCCTCTTCATCTGCTCACATCCAATTTTGGATGATCATTGCAAAAGCAAACACATACAACAAGCACACAAACAAGCAAGGGTGAGCTAGTTTTACAAACAAGCATATTATATTCGAGTAAACAATTCATCAAATAAATACTTTAAGCCACGCAAGTTAAATTATACCAAGAAACATGTCATAAACTATACTTGACTCGTCCGGACTTTGAATGATTACCGAGCTATGGTGGGTCATGCACTCGTGGTGGCTTATGAAACTTGGGTTCTCCACCTTACCACACTCACGAGGTTAGCCTGTTCCGGACCTTGAGGCATACTGGAAGCCCCCAAGACTAAGACCTCCTGCTACTCCTCACCACATGGTTCAATCCTCTCTTACTTGAGAATGAAAGACCATTGGAGCGTCAGGATAAACCCCAAGACTGAGCTTCCCTATAGATCATTCTAAACACTACTGCACCACTATGAATCTTCTCCTTGAAGATCATGGAATTATGTCAATCCACCATACTCTTAACCACATATCCTTTTCTTTAACCATACATCACATGTTGAACATTCTCATACATTCACATACTTCCCACATAAATCACATCATTCTATGCATTCCAAGCAATTGATCCAATCAAAGATATCAAAAGAAGAGACTTGACCCGACAGGAGTCGCACAACGCATCCCATTCGCAAGGCGAGACAGGATCCTCTCGCATAGAGCACCTTAATTCGCATAGCGAATTAAGTCGCAGTATGCACCAGACCCCAAGCCTCTCGCATAGCGCACCCAGGTCGCTATGCGAGAACCCAAATAGAGACCAACCTCCCCAAAGCTCTCGCTATGCGCCCCACTCACCCTTCGAATTAACTAGGCAGTGATCCTAGACCACCACCAGTCGCATAGCGACAGGATTCGCCATGGCGAGTCCAAAAACAGTGAGCATCACCCTCTAGTAATTCGCACAGCGCACCAACTCGCACAACGAATTACCAAGACAGTGAGCACCCTCTACAGGGTCTCGCTATGCGAGACAACTCGCATAGCGACACTGCATAATCTGCAGAACGTGAATTCTGCAGAATCACACACTCACACTAATCCTTACCATTTTCATTTATTTTCCCCAACTTCTAACCCTCCTAATTCTTGTATCACACCTAATTAAACTTGTCTAGATGATTATAACCATTCTTAGCATGATTCTAAAGTGATCACTACCACATTTTAACTTAAACCTCCAATCCTCATTAACCCAAGGGCCTAATTTCGATTCTACCATTTTGAACATGACTTTACTCATTTTTATGATCCTAACATGTTCTAATTGACTCATACAAGCTAGCCCCACTGTCCAACTTCACTCAAGACCACCTATGCTCAAATTCCCTACCTTAATTCCTCTCAAAGGACCAAAAACCATACTCTCTTAACCTTTTTCTCCTCTGACAAGACTAACACATGATTTTCACCTCATCCCTACCTTACTAACTCAATTGGTCATCGGAGAAGAATCAGATGTCTGAACGCATCAGTCTCACCTTCGACGCCAGCACATATGACTAGTCACAACTGATTGGACCAGGCCAAGGCTGCTCTATGATCAGGGATGTGCCAACTCAGGTTTTTAAGATTCTTCTATCCTACCAATACAGTACTCTCAACAAGTCCCAAGTTATTTATCTAAGTCATCCAAACTGCCCTATGGTACTCTAGACCCCAATTGCCCAATTTTGATACTCCACTTCCCTCACAATAGCCTAAAACAGTGTCTGTACCCACTCAATATCCATTTTAACTATTTTAGAGAGTTCTTACCCCATTTCAGAAATCCAGTACAACCAACACATACTCATCCAAGTCAAACAAACATCAGTATACCATGGTCATACAAATTCCACATATTCACCAATGCAACTCAACATGTTCATCATTAGAAAATAGCATAACAATAAAACAATTAAAATAAATCACACAAACACCTCATACAGCTCCTAAAATATAACTAGCTCCCCTTACCTTGAAGTTGAGCAGTATAGTCTACTGGAGCGCCCTAACCGTGCCTTCATAGGGAGAACTTAAACGGTGCCTACAACCACCAAAGTGGTGACAGCAACCGCTCTTAGAGCTTGATTTGGCAGAAATAGGGAAACGAAACCCCCTAGTAACATACAACCAGAAATGTTGCATGCTCTAAGTTTGAAAATAGTGAAAGAGAAGGGAAAAACGACTTACTGGTCCGAACGAAAATATGATCGGTTCAAAAGGAAACCTTCAGCGTGGTGAACATCTGAGCACCTCCCAACCCAAGATTGAACGGTTCCAAGAGCTGGAAATTTAGAGAGAAGGCAGATAAAACCTTTAGGACAAGAGTTTTTAGAGAGAAAAAGGGAAAAGCAGAAATGAAACTCTGACTTTTGGGGAAGGACCCTTGCTAAGGTCAGGTTCCCTTAGTTTAGGCCTGATTGCCTCCAACTAAGACCCAATAGCCCTTTTTATTTACAGGACCTTACATTTATCATTTAGTTTTTCATCTTTCTTTTGTTATATTTTCGCAAATATTCGTGAGTAAAATTGGTTACATATATTAAATAAATATCTTTAATATATATTTGTATGAAAAGAGTATAAATATTTAATATGTTATTAATTAATGACGTATTTCTTTAACACCTTAATAGTTTTTATGATATATAGAATAAAATCTCTTTCAATTTATACAAATTGTTTACAAAGACAATAAATCAACGTACTAAATTTCTTATATCACATTTTTACTTATTTTTAAAAATATATTATCAACATGAAAATAATATGTAAAAATATCTCACAATGTCAAACTTAATATTTGAATTATTGAAAGAAATATATTGCATCTATTATTTAAAGATGTTTCAAGCATTATTACTTTCAGAAGAAATATAATTTACAAGAAAAAAAATACATGCATGCATCAGTTTTTTTCTTAGAAAAACAATATATGTAAAATTGATGAGTTCACAATTTTAATTGGAAAAGTAAAGTGCACTTACTTAATTTTAAGTGCGTTATAATGTTTAAATAACTATATTATTAAAAAAATGGTATACATTGTAGTTATAAATTATAATATAACAAGCCTCTCAATCTCACATCACATGCGAATTCCAAATGTCATGTGCACTTTTGTGGCGTATCATATAGCATCTGGCGTGTGGTCCTTTTTATTTGATTTAATAATGATAATAATAATAATATCTAACAATTTTTTTTTGTATTTTTACATAAATATTCAATGAATGGTGTTCAATCAAATTGTATTTATTAACCTTTTGTAATTTATAATTTATAGGTTTAGTACTTTTTTTATTTTATTTTTGTAATTATATTGACCTTTTTGAGTGTTTAAAGTGATTTCAATTTTTGTTTAATTTTGTCATTTTTTCTGAAAGCGTTTAAATTGTTAACAACATAGTATTTATGTGAGCAATCAATGAATGACTTACTCTATTTTTTCTAATATGGCGTCATATCATTTCATTTTCTTATCAACGTCCTTAACTTCACAATGTGAGTTTTTAGGTTTTTGGTTTGTGGTGGTTCTCGTGGTGGTGCTAAGATGAGATGCTCGTGATTTAAGGGTTTCTTTGTTATAGGTTTCGTTACATGTTTCTCTTGGTTCTTCTGCATGTTTTTGGTGATGAAGGTGTGAGATCCGTAGTGAAGATTTAGACTTTTGCGATTTGGGTTTTGCTTTGCATATCATGGTTCGTGATCTGGGTTTCTGTTTGCATATTAGGGTTCTCAATTTAGGGGATTCTTTGTTTCATGATGTTGTGATTCTATTTCGTTGCAGGTTTTTTTGTGTGATGAAAGATGATTCACGATGATGAATGAACTTGGGTATTTCATGGTTGCGCGGTAACTTCACTTGGTTCTTTTGTAGGTTTTTAGTGATGAAGGTGTGAGATTTGTGGTGGAGATTTAAGCTTTTGTGATTTGGGTTTCGCTTTGTGAGTTAGCGATTTGGGTTTATGTTTGTATGTTAAGGTCTGCGATTTGAGTTTTGGTTTGCAGGTTGGTAGTACGAGAAAAAAGATGGTGGGGCATTGCGGCGGTATAGTGACAAGAGGGAGAGTTTGGTAACTGGTGATGTGACAATAATAAAATTGAGGATTTTAGAAGAAAGATGAATAATGTGTCAGACGCCGTTAACTAATGACTCACGTCGATACTATGTCATTAATGATTTAGACATCATAAAAGAAATACCAAATTAAACAAAAAATACAAAATTAAAACCATTTTAAATGCCGAAAATATAAAAAAAAAACAGACTGAAATATATATTAAACCTAATTTATAAATCATTCTGAATTCAAAACCTTTATTTAAAAATAATAAATATTTCAAATGATATTTACGAATAAAGAATTATTGCATGCAAAGATGTTTATTTATTTCAACTGGTATTAAAAAATAAAGTACTGATTTATTTATATATAATATACACATAAAATTTTGAATTTAATAAAATAACGCATGCACAAAGCATATATGCTTTTCTCATAGAAATGATAATAATATGATAAAAAGAATATGACGGTGCTGGTGAAGAGCGGTCAGCATCCATGAGTTGGCAATACATGGCTTCTCTTTTCTATTTTATTTAAGTTTTTTGTTTATTAGTATTTTAGAAAAAAGCTCCACATCGTAACTTATGATGGTCAATTGGTCACAAGGGACCATTTTACATTTGATTTGTGAATCCGTGAATTGATTTGGAATGTCTTGCAAGTGGTCCCTCTCTTTTTCTTCCTATACTTACAAGCTTTAAGAAGAATAATAAGAACATAATGTCTATGCTTCCAATAAAATACTAGATTTATGTGAATTTTTATTGGAGTTTAATAAAATCCTGTTAATGGTATACAATAACTTCTTATAGTATCAACTAATAATCTCATTATATTTTTCATATAATTATTTTTAAAATAAATAACTTTATCACATATAACAGTTTATTATCGTATGACACTAAAAGTATTTCATAGTTTACACACGTAGTTTTATATCATTCATCCATTTTAGAATGTAACTCATTATCCTTTTAGAATTTAACATATAGCTTATAAATGAACCCTATCACCATTTGGGAGACCACATGTTGAATGCTATGACTTAAGGAATAAAAGTTTCTTTTTTTTTCTTCATAATAAATAGTATAAAGAAAATAATGATTAGCTTATACATTTGTGATTTAATCTTAATAAATCAAATTGCATATGATATTGAGTCATCCCTTTATCATAAATAATGTGTCAACCATTTTACCTGGTTTGGCAACGCTCAACCCTATACTAAAAGGCAACAACTTCTAAATTTGATATAGATGCATGCAAGATATATTCAAATGACCAAATTGGTATTTTTTTTACACTAAAATTGATTCAAAAACATGTTTATGACTTAATTTGAATACCAATTTGCTTATCTGGTCAAGAACAAGGTCCACCAGATCAAACCAACAACTCAAAAGCTCACAACAAACTTGAAAATATTAAAGACCAAATTTTCTACAAAATAAAAGGTCAACCAAGTTCTAAATGACCTAATAACATACTCCAAACATCAAGTTCATTCCTAAAACAATTTGTGTAGAAATTGACCTATAAAAACCCCAAATTTCATACCTAAAACCAACTATAATTCTATCATTCTACCACACTACAATTTAGGAGTAATTCCCAACTCATAATAACATCAATCCCACCAATTCAAGCAACCAAAAACAAGTACATTCATCAAGTAATCACTACAACTCCCATCAATATTAGACTTCACATATTCACTCCAATTTCATGCAATCAGGCCATCCAGTAACGAAATTTCAACAAGCTTACATTCAACAACTCAATATACCAATTTATCCAATTTCAAACCAAATCAAGCATGCAACACAAGTTATCAAAACATTAGCAACATCAAAAGTGGTAGTTAGCCTCCCTTACCTATTAAATGACCAAACGACAAAACTCCGAACAACTCCCACAAATTAAAGGACATTATTTGCACATACAAACAACGAAATCGTGATCAGGGTACACCATTAGAACCATTGGTCAATAGAGAGTCGCATAGGAAACTCATATGACACATGCAACCACATATAATGCCCATACAAAGGAAGAGAAAACATACCAAAGAAAAGAACATAAACCAACTTACTCTTTTGCAGAAATTGATCGGTTAGACTTGAAGATCTTGCGCGAGGGTCATTCAGGTGATCTCTCATTTTCAAAGAGACAAACAAAAGCGAGAACCCTTAAAGAGAAGTTATTTAACTCTAGAAAAGTGAATTTTAAAAAAATTGTATGTTTTAAAATAATAAAACTTGTTTATGACGAAATTATTTATTTTAAAATTATTTAATATTAAAATAATTGAGTCTACTTCTTTTTAAACTATCATTTCTAAAATATCATTTTTTTAGGTTTCACCGCTACTGTGTGTTTACCCTTAGTATAAAAATAATTTAGTTCATTTGTAAAAAGAATACAAGTTTTTTAACTTTTTCACATACTTTTTTTTATATAATTTTACTCTTATTACCATAATACTTCGGTGATTTTTTTTTTTACGCAAACTGAAATATAAACTGTTGATTTTTAATTTTTATAACTTTAAAAAAATTACAGAAACACAATTTCAACCACGCTTGTGCTTTCAGTATTTTTTTTATCAACTATTTTTTACATATAAAATGATAAATACGTATAATTGATTAAGTAATATAAAATAAACATAATATAATTGCCTTATTTAAATAACAGTTCATTAAAAATAAATAAATCTTTGTTGAATTGACTTGTAAACATTAAATTTTTTGTTGGTGAAAGCATACTTGATTAAGCGCAATTGAACTCATTGAACTCGGAAGAAAAGTTATCATTACCCCACGAATTAATGTGTTGAGCACCCCCAAATCTGCAACTAATTAAGTGCAATTATTAATTAAATACATCTAATTACCTTTACTTTTCTCACATAACATACCTATTAGTAGTAAAGGTCACGTCACATGCTTCAACATTATTTTTGTATTAGGTAAGAAGATTAGTTGGATCCATTTAATTCATGTTTTAAACAGATCAAATAAATTTAGTTTTTGAAAATACGAGCATAAATAGATTCATCCATGATTTTAAATAGTAATTCCAAAAACAATATCTATCAGTTTAAAATATTTTTTTTTCATTTGCTAAAATAAATTTATTAAATTAACTTGTACCAAATTAAAATATAACAATATGAATGAGAATATTTTTGTTAATTCATTATGTAACACCTCGTACTTAAAAAACTATGTACCTACATTAAAACGTTTTACGCAATCAAATATTTCAAAAACATGTTAAGAATATGTACATGTATAAAATTACGTGGCAAAAAATCATAGGTATGTTCAAAATCTTCTCCGTCATCTCTTTGTAGATCGGAATAAAAAAAAATCACACAATATTAAACAAAAGAATATTATCGATTTTATTTAATCCTTTTCAGAGTGAAAAACCCTCAATTGCAATAGATACAAGGTAATCCTTTTAAAATAATATGTTTACAACTTTATCATTTCTATTTAATGAAACTTAAATTCAGATTTGTATTTTCAATTATATAGTTACAGGAATAAATTTAAACTAAAAATAGTTAATTCAAAACTAAAAGAGAGAAATTTTAGAAAGTAAAATTATTCTAATTTAATTCTGATAGAATAAAAATGCTCTTCAAATAAAAATAATTATTTGGTTGATAAAATTAATTTATAGAGTATATGATAAATAATTTCATAAACAATGAGAAAAGAGACACACAATATGAAAACTAAAAGATACTTAATAGAAAATGAAAAGAATCATAAAGATAAGAAGGAAAAAAAGAAGAAAGAAATAGACCTTACAGTCCAGTCTCAAATTATTTTTAATTTTTTTTTCATTTGAAACGTCGTAGTTTAAATTGTATGAACCACAGCGAATTAAAGCTGCAAAAGTCAGCAAATTTATGGTAATTTAAAAAATAGAATTAATGGTTGAAATCTATAAATTAAGTATAATTATGGTAATTTAAAAAATAGAATTAAGTGATGTTCATAAATGCAGTCATGAGTATCCCCACCATTAATCCTTGGACAAGAAAAAAGGTTTTGAAAGATAATACAAAACTGCTTATACTTTTTAGTTAGTTGATGCTGATTTTGACGTTGCTATGTCTTTATTGTTTCAGAACTGCCCATACAGTAAACAATGTTTTCTTTATTATCTAAATAAATAAGGTTTAATCCTTTTCGACATCCCTATTTATATACGATTGTCTCAATTGGGTCCTCGTTTTTTAAAGTGTATCAAAATGGTCCCTAATTTTGAAAATTGATATCAATTGAGTCCTTTCCGTTAAGTTGGCTGGACGGCGTTAAAAAAATTGATGAGTGGATGCTGAGATGACGAACGAACGCTCGTCCACCAGCGAACGAACGCTCGTCCACCAACGAAGGAACGCTCGTCCACCAGAGAACGAACGCTCGTCGACCTCTTACTGCTGGACGACCGTTCGTTCCACACTGGACGACCGTTCGTTCGGTGGTCGACAAGCGTTCGTTCGCTGATGGACGAGCGTTCGTTCGCTGGTGGACGAGCGTTCGTTCGTCATCTCAGCATCCCCTCATCAATTTTTTTAACGCCGTCCAGCCAACTTAACGGGAAGGACTCAATTGATATCAATTTTCAAAATTAAGGACCATTTTGATACACTTTAGAAAACGAGGACCTATCTGAGACATTCGTACATAAATAGGGATGTCGAAAAGGATTAAACCAATAAATAAATATTTTCACTTTTTCAAATAAATATGTGCTTCTTCCTAGCATACCTAGTAAATTATTAATAATTTTTACAATTTATTTCTCTGTTTTTTACTTCCAAATAATTTCAAATCATTATTGTAATTTTTATAAAATATGTGAATTTTAATTTTAATTCCTATAAAGTATTTTTTTAGTTTAATTAATTCATTAAGAAAAAAAACATTTTTTAGTCTTTAATATTTGTTTCAAAATAAATAATTACTTGATGCAATTGTTATCCAAGCATATCTTAAAATGATTTGATTTCCATTTTAGAAGAAAAACAATTACAAGACTAAAATCAAAAGTTTGAAATAAAAAACACATTTCATTGTTGGGAAAATTCAGTGCAGTAAAATCTGAATAAAATTTGTGAGAAAAACGAAGACGACAACATGAGTTCATATGAAAATTTGGAGGCACTTGGAAGTGTGGTTAGGAGAAATTAGCATAAGGGTTCAATCTCAAAGGACATAACTAATCATGTTTAGCCTTTTCAGCATGTTGACTGTCACATTTTTATTTTAGGGTTTTAAGAAGGGATCTTATACTGTTATGATTGAGTGTGTATAATTTTCTGAGAAATTAGATTGTGAAAATTGAGTGCATGAAAAAATATTTGAGCAGAAAAAAAAGTGAGCTTTAGTAATTCCCATATGAAGGGTAAGCAAGTGAGGCAGAAAAATGATTTATTTATGAATATGAGCACTTTCATTCTGTTTCCCATTTCACTTTCTGCTCTTTTTCTCACACTCACAGCACATTGCCTTTCTGTCTTTTGTTATCATTATTGTTTTTATTTTGCTGCTTGCTTTGCTGGTGAGTCCCAGTGTAGAAGTGTGCTGTGCATCCATAACTGGAAACTCTTCTCTCTCTCTATCTCTCTCTCTCTCTTTCTCTCACTCAAAAAGTCACAAGCCATAGTTGGCACTTTCACACCAACACAACCTATTCTTCTCTTCCTACCATAACTCATTTGCTGCTACACAAACAGAAGGAGTAGGAGACATTCACTCACATTCACTGTAGAAATCATACACAAACAAAGAAAGGCAAAGAAATGAGTGTCCTCCAATAGCCATCCATTTCTGTAAATCATTAACTAGGACTTGACTTCCTATGTCTCTTCTATCAATCACTCTTCTCTAGATTTATACCTAATGGGGGCTGCCACTCTCATAGCAAGGCCACAGCCAAGGATAATTTTCTTGAAGATTATTCTTGTTGGAATCCTCTGCAGGCTTAACTCCTTGCTTTCGTCAAGTTTGGAGTTGCTTTGAAGTGCATCATGGTGTTTGTGCTTTCAGTTCCAAGTTTTCCAACACGTAGCTAAAGGGAAACACTTTATTATTTGTTTGTTCAGGTAATAATACTCTTGTTTGCCTTGCCTTTGCTGAGTAACAGCTGCCAAATCCAAAAGGGGTCCTGGATCTTGTTTCTTGGAATTTCTGTTTGATGAACAGCATTGATTTCTGTTTCAGGTTTTACTGCTCTCCTAATAATTCTCCTTAAAGTTTACCCAATTATTGTCTTAACTGCTACAGTTCATGTAAGATTTGGTGGAGTTGGAGTGAGGGGGAGAGGGAGAGGGAGAGAGGGGAATGAAATGCTCGGAATCAAGAAAAGATTGGCAAGAATTGAGTGAATCTCTGCCTCTTCCGCTTTGCCTTTTGCAAGGATTCTTGAGAGAAAAGTGTTTCATTGTAACGGCTGAAACGTTCAAAGCTGCTTTCATACTTCTGCCCCTCTGAAGAATATTTTTCTTTATTTCTTTATTACATCATAACGTGCCTACAAGTTCCCATCTTTAAGACCCCTTTGAAGAGATTTCTTGCTTATTGATCAGTATCAACTATTCGTTTGTGATATTACATTGGGATTTTATCAGTGAGGCCAAGCACAGAAACCACATCGAGCCGAATTTCCAGAATTTCCTAAATTAAGCATCCATGGAGCTTCTTCCAAGTCTAGTAATCATGCTTGTTCTTGTTCCGTGTTTCGAATCACTTCCTGGTGTCAGGGCTCAGTCTACTACTACTTCTCCTGGGTCTTCTTTAAGAAGGGAAGAAGCAAGGGCTCTTGATGCACTTCTGCAACAATATGCTTATAGGGCTTTGATGAACCCAAAAACAGGTATAATTTACAATGCAACTCATCTTCCTTCCAATTTGTCTGGGATTGAGGTTGCAGCATTGAGATTAAGAAGTGGAAGTTTAAGGAGAAAAGGGTTCCAACCATACAATGAGTTTGAAATTCCCATGGGACTCATTGGGAGGCCATATGTAGAAAGGCTTGTTTTGGTGTACCAAAATCTGGGTACTAGATCCTCCAGGTACTACCCTTTGACAGACTATACCTATTTGGCTCCAGTGTTGGGACTACTGGCTTATGATGGTTCTAATCTGTCAGCTTCAAATTTATCAGAACTACAGATAGATGCGTCTGGTGGCCCTATATTGGTCAAGTTCGGGGCTGTTAAATCAGTCCCTCATGGTGCTGTTGCAAAATGTGTTTGGTTTGATTTGCAGGGTTCTTCCAATTTCAGTGATGTAACAACAGACAACACTTGTTCATCTTTCCAACAGGGTCATTTCTCTATAGTTGTTAAATCCACTGCTCCAGCTCCAGCACCAGCATCTCCTACTCCTGCAAGTCCTCCAAAAAGGGGGCCGTCACCAAGTGCTCAAGGAAAAGGTGAGAAGGATAATAAAAAGGTGTGGATCATTGTAGGGTCTGTTGTGGGGGGACTAGTATTGCTTGTGCTGTTGTCACTTCTTGTTTTGTGGATGAGAAAGTACAAACAGAAGAAGAAAATGCAACAGATGGAAAAGGCGGCAGAGTTGGGAGAACCTCTTCAAATGGCCTCAGTTGGGGATACAAAAGCCCCTGCTGCAACAGTAACAAGAACACAACCAACCCTTGAACATGAATATGCACCATGACACAATATTTTTGCACAATCTTCAGTTACTCTTCCACTCATTCAAGTTAATTTACTGTATTCAGAAATTCTTCTAATCACACGTTTTTTTTTGCCTGCCCCCCGTTTGTTTCCTTAACATAGGATTTTTGTGTAAATCTGTTATTTCTTTGTGATTCATTGTGGTGTGAATTAGTAGTAGCCAAAAGTGATGATTATGTGATGAATTCAGTTATTCCATGGACAAAGAATAAAATTCTAAGACCTACATGTTTGGGTTATTTATCTTGCTTTTACTATCCTTTTCACGTGGTTGAAGCAAGATAACTTGGTATAAATGTTGTGGGCACACAATGCTTATTTGCTCATCCACCAGTTCCCATCATTCCTGTTCCTTCATTTAAGTGAAGAAGAGACCAAGACCCATTGGTCTCTATGCCCTCACCTTTGTTTCTGAGAACCACACTTGGAAATTCAGTGTGCACCCTTCTTTTTTGCCTACCTGCTCTTGTTGCTGTCTTTGTTAATAATGGTCTTGCTAACAAATGGATTTAGGTAGGATGCGGTTTTTAATGTTAATTATAGTGCTGTTGGAATAAACTTTTCCATAAATGTTTAAAGCAGGAAAAACTAAGATAAAAAACTTAAGTTTCTCATATAAATCAAAATCAATTTTTGCCTGTTTGAAAAAGTCAGATGAGAAAGCTTTTATAAAAGTTCAATGTTCTTCAATTTTCTCCTTTAGGTGTTTGTTAGGAAATTTATCCATCAATGACAGATACATATCAATCATAAAGTGGAATGGAAAAACTCAGAAACTGACTATGAAGAAGTTAAAGGCCTAGAATGGTTAGAGTAGAAATACACTGCAGTATTTAAGAAGCATCTGTTGATGGTTGCATTAAAAATTTGGTGTTGCATTTTGTTACCAAACAGATAAGTGGGTGAAGGAAAGTCACTAAAGAGATGAAATAAATTAATGCCAAGACCTGCTGCTGAGTGCTGGCATTTCAGTGGTCATCTTCACCAGAAAAGGACAAGGTAATGCAAGCAACCAAGTCAGGACAAGAAGTAAATCTGTATATGTAGTTTTGACAGCAATGACTTCTCCCTCTTCCAATATTAAAAGTTTTTCTTTTTTTACTGAAAACATAAAACTTTTCAGCATGACATTTTATTGTCCAGAACTCAAACAGATGACAGCACATGGCAAGGAAAACAGCTCTTGTGCCATAACTTTCAGCTCTGAATATGGTTTAATTTCTGCTGTGAAAGTTCAAAGCCATGGTTTGAACAAAACACTTATATTTTATAGTTTTTACTCAGTTTTTCTTAATGGGAATCTTAACACAATAGAAGGTGAGTCACATTTTAAACAGTAGTGTTCTTTCTCTCTTTATTAGTTGAAGTGCCACAATCTATATCTCTTCCTTGCCACTTGAATAACCCTGAGAAATATATTATGCAACAACAACTTGATTTGTTTCTATAAATACCCTGAAGTGTTTGAAAGATATGATGATGACTTGGCCACTCTTTTATTACAAGTCAACTACTCAATCTCTATATAATAAAAAAACCAAACAAAGAAGAGAAATGCTTGTGGCTGCACGGATGAGATAAAATGACTTATGAAGGAAGGTATCACATTCACAGCTCAGCACCACCAACACCTAACCCAGTTTCAGTCATTGAAAAATCAGTAAGTTCTGTCAACTAGTAGGAATATGCATAATTTTTTATTCTGAACTTTATTATTTAACTCCATTCTTTCATGTTTGGATTTCGAGGCCCCAACTTCACAAGGAGGGCACATAATGGAACAGCACATAGGGCAATATGAATCAAACACTTGAACAATATTCTAACTTTTATTAACAAAGGCTTGCACGATTTTTCAAGCTTTTGTAATATGAACTTTTTTTCTTTAGTTGTTGCAATTTTTTTTATCAGTTTCAATCCTTTAAATATAGGATATTTTGTTTTTTTTTCTGTTATTTGACTTTAGTCATGTTGTATTTGATCTAAATCATCATTATGTTTTTATATATATAAAAAAATATTGTATGCTCTTTTCAAGGAATAAAATCAATATAGTCAACATTTTATGAAAACTGACAGTGTGTTTGGCGATTAATTGGCACACATTACGATGAGTTCAAACGAAAAAGTGCCACTAGATGAATTGTGATGAAGGGATGTTTAGTCCACACAATATAAATCCAAATACAGTATGCTTAACATGGTCGAAATATTATAGAGGTTGAACTCAAACTTTTCATGAATGAAAACCGTACCATCTTTTTACAAGGACAGAAAGTATTGTATTTTCAATTATTTAATTTTTAAAAATGACTCCAACATATTAGCAAAAGAGTAAAATAAAAGCTGTTTGAGGTACCCTTTGTTTTGCAAAGCAGTACTAGGAGCCACTCACAAGGAAACAGAAGAAAAACAGAAAGAAAAATGAATGTAGTACGAATGTTCCTAAAAACTTTGCAAGAAAAATGTGGCTTGAAATGATACGAGATCTCCTTTTACTTCTTTGTTTTCCATACCACAACATCTGTCACATTCAGGAGATTTTTATGTTACTACACGGCAATTTGTTGGTCCTGCTGTTTTAACTTGTTATAATGGAGGAACTTTGAACAGGTAAGATGTCGCTAGCAACATTAGATACCAAACACGCATTTATGTATTGTCAGTTGATCAAGATACCTGCTTTTATTTTCATAGTTCCATCTGTTAATCTTACAAAAATAATTCTCCAATTCTTTGACAATTTGTACTGTTTAAATACCTATAATTAATTGGGGGCATCACTGCAGTTTGTGGTTAAGTATTCAACGTAAATTAACCTGTTTCATGGGTTTGAATCCTCTGACATTACCTTTTCTATTAAGGGAACTTGTATACTAGAGATGTCTTTACGTTCTATCACTACTTCTCAACACCCACTGGTTTTTTTCCTTCTTAATTTCATTGTTTGATCTGTGGGGAATAATCTCTACTTGATCAACCTGTAACTGTGTTGGTTACGAGAGAGAAAGGTAGCAGATAAATATGAAACGTCTGATTCTCTGAGGAAGAGAAATTGAGCCTTAAATATGTTTAATTCCTACAGATAAAATAAATTGTAAATAGCAGACAGGTGATTTTTATTAAGTGACCGCAGTCAGCATATTATGTCTTACGAATATCATAAAACGAAATTTCAGAATACATTTTTGATAACCTATATACAAACAGAATTTAATAAGATTTCTTAAGCTAAAAAAAAAATAATAAATGATTATTTGACACACACACTACCCTTACTCATTTATAACAAGTGTTGAAAGTCGAATCCATTTTGTGATAAACCATTTAGTATGTTAAATCTCTTGTTAATGAGTATGTTCTTCTTGGACTCCATGGCAATCACTCCCTTTTGTAAAAGTACAACTACAAAGGTTAAAGAGGTTTTACATTGCCCATCTCCAGTCACAGTCATAAAACGTGCCAGTGAAGGTAGCAGTCATGGGAGATGAAGTTTAAATGTAGGCTAGGGTTTTTGCTGGACTCTTGGACCTCAAAGTCTTTTGGTCTCAAAGTTCTCACTTTTTGTGTCGTAGTAAATATGATATATATAATTAATTAAAATTATTATAAACATAACAATTGGGAAAATATATAAAGTATTTAAAAATATATAATATGATCAACTATTAATAATAACACTAATATTCCAATAAGAAAATTTTAAAAATTATTTATAATATCATATGATAATAAGTTATTATATTACTTATAAATATTTTAATACTTTTTTTACCTAAAGTAAACTAAAAGAGTTTACTATTCGAATTTAGTATCCGAGTTTACAAGATTTTCAACCGTTATTAAAACTCTCAAGTTTAACAACTGTATGCATTGGGAATATGCGCTGCATTACGTAATAATTCATTGGCCATTGATGCCAAAGTAGCAAGATTTGCAGTCAATCGTCAAGCAAAAAATGGTCAGATTATAGAAGGCAACAACTATATCAGAACAAATAAGTTTTCAACAAGCTTAGAGAAAGCAATAGTGATTGAGCATAGGTATATTTATAAATCTTATGTTGAATTGCATACAGGAAAACGAAATGGAATTTCATTGTAGTGATTCAACCTGCTTCCCAAGAACAGAACCTCAAATCCTGGTGAGCAGTTTATTTTCTTCACAATGACATTAACAACCTGCATGTTCCAGAGCAAATGTCATGCTTTCGAATCAGTACTCATTAAAACCTCAAGAACAGAAAATTCAATCTCCAGATCAAAGCGTTGCTAGAGCACTTCTATAAAGACTATAAACACTAATGAAGAACAATATTCTTGTTCTTCATTCAAGATGTTCATAATATGTTTTCCTGTTGAGGGTGGAAGACAGATCCATGTAAAATTTGATGTTCATCGATGCTTGTTCCCGTTAACACGAACAATATACCAAAACCGTACTTTCAATTATCAAAATTGTCATTCTTTAATTTTTATATGGAGGAAGAGAAGATATTGCAGAAAGAAGAAAATAAAACGCAATTTTTTTTTTCATTCAAGATTTTCATCTTCATGTTAAGTTCATGTTTTACTATGGCCTATGCATCCTATAATTTTAGAAAAGAAATTGAGTTCTTCTTTAAGCTGCATTTGGATTGAAGGAAAGAAATAAATAATATAGAAGGAAGTAGAACACAACGGAATAAAATCTTCAATCCATTATTTGGATGTGTTGTGATGCAATGAAATAAAATTCTCATTCTTCAAAGACTGATAAGAAAGAAAAACTGGGTAAATAATAGGCATTGGTCCTGTTTGGATTGGATAAGCCATTTCACGTACAAAAACGGAAAAATGAAATAAAGAGAAGTTTATTTCATCTAACTTTTCCAAAAGAGGTTAACTTATGATAAGCTAATTTTAGCTAACTGGAGAAACTTGTTTCATTTTATCTTCTCATTTTTCCTCTGCAAGTAGTGTTTATGAAGAAACTTATACATGAATTGAAAGGAATAAGTTCCACTACTTTCCATTATATCCCACCCTCATTCTTTTACTAATCCAAACAATGAACATAGCAGTATTATATTTCATTCCCTTCCATTCCATCTTCTTCGACCAACCACACACAGCCTAAAGTAAGAAATAAACAGAAACGTTATACCATTGATTGAAAAATCAACACAGAAAACCTCAATATAAAAATTCATGAAATTATTAAAATCTCAACCATGAACTTTCAAACAAAAAACTATAACTCCATATTTCACACCCTATATTCCACCCTTCAGCTAAATAAAAAATATTTAAAAAATATATATAAAAAATTCTCACCTCCCACACCCTAGCGCCTAAACATAGTATCTGTGCTTTCTAGAAGAAGACTTTACTTAATCGTATACGCTAAAAAATCCGACAACGTAATTATCTAAATCGTTTTGCATTACAACAGCTATAAAGCAACACCGCAAAACCTCAAACCAAACAAAATTTCGACCGATCTAATCACTCTACCCGATACTTTCATAAAATTTTCCCGTCGAAAATTCACAGTCAAAATATAGCATTCGCGGAAACCCTAGGACATTTCAAAAGAGAAAACCAAGAGCGATGCTTACGGTGTTAATTGGAAGATGAGGCTTGTTCGTGAAGCTTCTTGTCCCTTCGTTCCATCGCAACGTCCCACAGATCGTTCCCGATGTGCTTAGGCTGAAAGAATTTAACATCAGTGAGAAAGATCCAATCCAAAAATTGATCGATAACAAAAATAATGAAAAGAAAAAAGAGAAATTACTCTTCCATGCGCGGCTTTGTGAATGTAATACTGAGCGTTTCCCATTACACAGAGCATTCCCGCTATGATTCCCAGCGGCAACACCGCTTCCATCCATCGCAAGTTCATCTTCCTTCTTCTACCTTCTCTTCTTCCAACTCTCTCTGCCTCACTCTTCGCCTTTTTCTTATTTTTATTACTTTTTGGGCCTCGCTCATCACAAAAGTCCAGTCTTTCTTTTCTAGGTCTTTATGGGCCTACATAATCCATTTCTTTGTTATGACGTTTTCTTCATGCACCAACCTTATTACTAACTGCACACTGTACTAATAAAATAGCACTAAAATATTCTTTGCATCTCTCTTCTCTATTGTAGAAACGTCATGTTAAAAGATAAATGTAAAATTAAAAAATAAATTAAAATTACAAAATTGTCCTAAAAGGAACCACTTTCTTTTTTTTCCCTGTGTTTGTTTAGATTTATTTTCACTTTACAAAATAAACAAACACAACCTTCCTTAAGAAAATTCTGTTTATACGTTATTTCAACTGATATCTAACTTTTATAGCTGTAAAAAAACAACTTCTAATTTTTTAGCTTTTAATATTTATTTTTATTTTATACTTAAAATATTTTTTAAGTTTTCATTTTTTTAATACATAAGACGTGATTTATTATTTTATTTTCTTCACTCCATGAAAGAATTTATTTTATTATTTGACACAAGGTGTTTTTCAATTTCTTACTAAATAAGATATTGACAATGACAGAAAATAAGTTTATTACCATTTTTTTTACAAAACTCTTGCAAACTTTTTAATGTTATTTACAACATTTATTTTACTATCTTAGAATTTTATTTTAATATTAATAGAGGGTATTGTAACATTTCATTTTTAATAGTAAAATAGTACTAAAAAGAATATTACAATAATGATAATAGAAATAACATAAGAAACAAATCTATGAAAGACAATATCTACACCTGTAGATTCATCCGACTTCCCAACTATTTTCCTTTGATCACCTACCGCTGGAGTAACTGAAAAGAATGCCTCCCTACGCTCACACCAATAAGGTGATCATCACAAAAGAGAAAACATATTTAAACACAAAAGTAAGGGTAAGCTAGAGTATAAAAAAAGATTACATATACCATTTAAAACAATGATCATATACATGCATGTTATGAATCAAACACCATATAAATTTGTCCCTTCCACTTGAAACCCTTACTATCCAGATAGATGCATTGATATCGGACTCATGGGGAACCTGCACCCGTGTATGGTGGAGCAACCTAACTCAGAAATAATAATAACCACATCCTCAACCACCACCAATAATACCATACACCAAGGTTAATTCGTCAAACATCTATGGTCCTAACTAGTGACCATAGACTAGGACCTCCTACTACTCTCCACGACATAATCATTCATTTCTACATGAAATGAGGTTATTGAGAGTGTCAGGATCATTCCCCAATCTAAGAGCCCCCATCAATACATAACACCACACAACCAACTTAGGATATTCCTCCTTGGAATTCCTTTCTCACATGGTACTTGAAATCCACACCTCGCACATTGTTTCAAACATAATCACCACACCTCATACATAATCATATTCCCAACTTTATTTTCATACCACACTGCATACTCTTACATTGAATTCCACACATAACATCACTTATCATATGATCTGATAAATACTTATACATCATCCACAATGAATAAAAATGTAACTTCACTTCATAAGAAAACAAGAATAGAAAAAGCATAAAACACCCCCTAAACTGCGTGTGGACACTTCCATGACAAAAGTGAGAGGACACGTAATTCTTTATTTTGCCGTGAGAAAGAGAGAGAGAAAAAGATGGCAGGAAGAGAGAGAAAGGATGGCAGGAATAGCAGAAGAGAGAAAAAAAAACGAAGCCACGTCATCACGGAGTTAACTCCGTTTAAGCCAATTTAATGGAGGGGACTTCATTTATACAATTTTTACAATTTTGGGACTCAATAGATGTATTTTTAAAACTGGGTACTAAACAAAAATTCACCTCTTAACATGGGGACGAAGTAAGCATTTAAGCCTAAAATTGTACTATTAAATGACTCAGACAAATTATTTATCAAGACATCACATCTAGGATAACTACTAAATGCATGTTTACACCAACACTTAGTTGGAATAGCTAGCAACCAATTGTAAGCATCAATGTTAACATTCTTCAACTCACCCATTTTCTTTTCCCAGTCCTGTTGAAATGTGGCCTTGGCAGCCCCATCATAAGATCTCTAATAAGCACTCCTCCACCAAATTTCTTCTTGTAATTGTTATACAAGTGCCTTAAGCACAATCTATGTTCCACTCCATCCAAGATGTCATAAAAAAACTGTCATTAGTCCCTTCAAAACACAAAAGGTCTTGGTCAATAGTAAATTATGTCACTGCTACGAAATAAAAATAGGAAAACATTAAAATGAAAATACCTTTTGTTGATCAGAAATGAAAACTCAACGTTGACAATCAATGCCACCAATATCATCCAGAAGTAGTGTCAAAAACTATCTCCAACTTTCTTTGCATTCATTTTCAACCACAACAAAAACTAGTGAGAAATATTGGTCATTGGGGTCTTTACCCACTGCCACCAACAACTGACCACCATATGTTATCTTCAGATGACAACCATCTACCCCTATGAAGGGCCTGCAACTTCCTAAGAAGCCTTGCTTACAGCCCTTTAAACACATATAAAATGACACAAATCTTGGTGGAAAACTTGGTTGGGGTTGATTCACTTTAATTTTAAAGGTTCTAGACTTCACTCTTAGCAATTCACCCACATAATCATATAGACGACCATATTGTCGTTCTCCATCACCAACCAAAGAATCCAAAGCAATTTGCTTGGCCTTTCCAGCTTGTTCATATCATCTTGTCTATACTTTTTAAAGTTGCCCTTTTTCAACCTCACATCATCATCACTATCTACATTTGAATCCAATTCATCACTGTTATATTCTTCATTGATGTCATGATCTCCAACTTCTTCATTCATTATAAATGAACCTTCCCCAACATTGCCTCTTCTAGTCACATGTTTCTTCTCTTTTTTCATTGTATTCCACCTATCCAAAACTGGATTAATGTTTCTATGAACTTGGTCCACCCTATCATTCTCAACACCAAACCCATCACCATCATTAGCCATTTTGTCTTCTTCACTGTCATCCAGACATTCTTCAGCTGAAGCTTCTACTTCCCCCTCAACCACATTTCCCCCTTCCTCTTCTTCACGAAGATAATCATGTTCATCACCACCATCACAATCTTCTTCTTCCTCACCCATTTCAACCTCTTTATGTTCATCACCACCATCACACTCTTCCCTTTCCTCACCCATTTCAACCTCTTCATGTTCCTCACCACCATCACACTCTTCCTCACCCATTTCAACCTCTACAGCCACATTAACATGTGAACCCTGTTGCTCAACCCATTCACCCTCTTCTACAACACCATCACCCTCTTCCAGACCCATTCCACCCTCTTCTACAATCTCAGTCACTTCTTCCTCATGTAAATTAACCTCTTCATCACCCACTTTGGAAACCACTTCCTCCATGTCTATGTTTCCTTCATCTGCCACTTCCCCACAACTAAGAAAGTAAACTTCCACTGCCTCACTAGGAACATGTTGAACATAGATTTCTACCTCTTCCTTATTCTCCTCTGCATAGTTAGCCAAGTACAGTGCTTCCCTGTCATCACTTAATAATCTCACATTATTCATCAGCCTTTGTTTCGACCCCTTCCACCATAGTTTGAAGTCTGCATCATACTTAAATTCTTTAACTATTCCAACTGCTTCAAAATACGACCAACGATCCGGATCAAGTCCTTTGATCACATGTATCTCTCCTCCAACATACTGTAACCCCTTATTAGTAACAAACTTGCCCATGTGATGCAAAAAAATGTCGAAAACCATTTCTAGAATGCTTCGAGTGGAAGGTTTCGAGTAAAACTACTTTTTCCCAATTGAAAAAAAAAACTTTACCCAATTAAGAACCCTAATTGTTAATCTGATTTCAATCAACAACACGTGACAATCACTTAATCTCATTTCAAAACTTAAACAACCAACGTGGTAGAGAGTGAGAGAGAGCAGCTGGCATAAAACGTAGCCTTGCCGTTTGTCACATCTACTAAAAGTTAACGTCGTCCAATTTTAAGGACTAATAGTAAGAAATTAAAAATATGAGGACTAAAAGCCATCAAAGTTTCGAGTAGGGACTAAAATCAAAATTGTGTGATACTTAAGGGACGAAAAACATATTTAACCCTTGATATATTGACATATGTTTTATATTAAAAAATGGTAAATAAAATAAATTGATTTATTTAAATTTTAATAATTTATTTAAATATATTTTTATTACAATATATATGCTTAATGTTTAGAGATACTAGAATACTAAAGAATGTTTTTGGAAGGATATTTGAAATAATTTTCTTACATTTTGGAATTCTTCCGATTATCATAACAAATGTGTTTCAACTAAAAAAAACATAGTTTCATAAAAAGGTGAGGTCGTAGACATACGTGGTTCTACGATGACTCATGAGTATTTATGATATAAACCTTAATTTCTTTTGTTTTCATATTATGATATAACTTATGTATTTTAAAATTTATGTATATATATAACCTCATATTTTACTATCAACAGAAGAATTGAAACGATTTATATTTCTTGATAAGTTATTTCAACAAACTCATATTCACAAAAAAATCTGGTTGGTTTGTTGATCAAATGTCTCAAAGTATACATGTAAGTAAAAACTTTTGCTATTATTCCTTTAAACTTAAAATTGTACCATATTTGACTAATTTCTCATTTTTTTCTTTAACGGAATAATTTTGAAAGTAGACTTTCACATGTCAAATCTATGTAAGGGTCATGTTCTAATACATCACAAGAACATAACACTGATGTTCCACAATATGACATAATTTGGACACAGAGCTAGGTTGATGTTGGCAATGGAAAAAAGAAGAAGGAAGACTACATAGGGTAGGACAAATTGGTGCAAATTACATTGTTGAAAGAGACACCCTCAAGCAGCAACCAACCTCTTCCACTAGTGCTGATGAGTCTATTATGTAAACATAATGAATAAAAACACGTGATCACGTTTATGATGATTTGAGCACAAGTTTAAAATATTGCACAATCTGGTCATGAAATTTTTGCCTTGAGATGCTTAAAATTTTCTTCAATAACATTGTCCTAAAAGTAACCCACTTAGTCTAGTCTAACTACAAGCTCAACAACAAGAACAACACCCTAAAAAAAGACCCTTAAGAAGAAGACACTGATGATTATGTAAATTATTAGGACTTCTTTTGACATATTTATTATTACGTGTTTTCTTTATTATGTGTACATATATTCTAATTGATATTTGTTTGGATTGCCTGCAAATCTGTCTCGGTGTCTTGCATATACAAATTTATATTTTTATTGCTTGTTTGTTTGGATATGGTGTTGTAAGATTGACATGTTTGATTGAGTATAGAAAATAATCCCATGCACTTCTATTGCATGTTTGTCTAAATATGATATTACAAGTCTAATTGAGTGTAGAGAATATAACTCATTGTATAAGAAACACACATTACGTTTATTGATGAGTACATTTGTTGATAATGTTTGTAATTGATAGATGCTATATTGATGAATATTTGTTATTAACCTCTTATACTTGATATATGTTATTATCACTAATATATTTGTCGATAATTACCAATTTGTCACTAATTATTAAAGATTTTCGTTATCCCGTCAATCAATATTATCGAATATATTTTTAATGATAGATTTTTGTTTATAAATAATATGTTAGAAAAGAAAAATGAGATTACCAACAAAATTTTGTAGTTACTATTGTCGTCTATAATTTTTTTTTTAATGAAATTTATTCCAAAATTTTCTTTCACTTTTCATTCATTCTTTCAGTTCCAAAACTTTATTTTTCGGTCACTTTCTCTAATTTAAATAATTCCATCTTTTTTGTTTTCTTTTTTATTTAATAGAAACTTTAAGTTTTCAATCATTTTTCTTTTTTGTTTAATAGTAATTTAATTTTTATATTTAAACTTATAATTCACTCTCAATATATTTTTTATTCAATTAAATTTTAATACTTATTAAATAATTTTAATTTAGTATTTATGTTATAAATTGATATTAAGACCATTAAAAAACATCACCTATCAAAATCTACATCATCTTATATTATAACTAAATTAACTACATTTAAAAGATATTGAAAATTAATTAAATAAAAAAACTGTGAATCAAAATAAACCATAAACCTAAATATAAAAAATAAATTATGAATTATGTTTTTTTTTTCATTAATCTAAACAAAACCTAAAGAAGTAGGGCTTGTGAGAATTAACTGTGATTATCAAAATTACTTTTTTACCAATATAAGAAAAACCATTTTTTTGAAATTATCAATAAACACAAACAAATACAAGAATGAAAAATGTTAGGTTTTACTGAGCTGTTAATTTCTGGAGTACCGATGCTACTGCTGACCACAACCTATTTCAATTGGGAAGACATGACCTGTCCGAATCTTTTCAGACTATTCTGAACCCAATCTTTCTTTAGACACTTTTTTTTGACTCATCCTATTATTTTTGAAACAAAAAGTCTATTGTTAGTTGAGATCATTGTTCCTCACTCTCACTCTCTTCCATTATCTTCTATCTTTTTAATCAAGCACCATCTTTCTCATTCACTTCCCAAATATATAAATTATATTACTTTTCACTTGACCAAGTTCATCTTCAATTTGACAACCAAAACACAAGTTAATAAAAAGATAGTATAAAATGCATAGAAAGAGAAAGGAACATTTATTTCTATAATAGTATAAGTGTGTCAATTTGCCTGTGTGGTTGGGACCAATGGACCATCCTCTCCCTACTACTATTTATTACCAAAAATAACAAAGAAATATTCTTTTCCCCTTTAACTAAAAAGTCCATGAATTTTTTCTTGCCACCCTTATTAAGAAAATACAATATTGTCAATTATTTTTTTTACTTTGGTTTTTTTGAGAAAGACTGAAACACACACATGCCTTGTGGGAGAAAGGAATCAAAGGGCAAAAGAAAATGGTGTATTTTTTCTATTTTATTGCATAAAACATCTTAGGATTCTTCTCCTACGGCCAATTGAGTCAGAGGCACTGAAGCATTCAGTTAAGACAATGGCCCACCTTGTACATTGTCTTGTTGTGCTTGTGGACAGTTCTATAGTTTACAACACCAACCTCTTTTCCCTACTCTGCCCCTACCATCTTTTGTTTTATCTTTAATATTAAAATCTTAATACACTTCTCTTACTTTTTCCCTTCACATCTTAAGTATTTCATTTGTAAGAAAAAGGAAAATGGGTAAGGGTGATGATTCCCTGATAGATATCTAAATCTGTGTGAGTTACTGGTAATATTGAAAAAGAAAAGAATTTTGACTTTTGAAGTCCTGGATTAGGTACATTGATATCTTTTAAACTTTTTATTGTATGTAGATAGATTGATTTATCCTTATCTCATACGACATCTAGAAAAATAAATGCAAAATTATCAAAAGATGGAAAAGGGTAGGTAAAAATAGTGTATATACTCGAGCAAAAGCATTCATTCAGCCTAATAATTTATTGTGAATTATGACATGAAACTCGTCGTAGAAGGGAGTCAAAGGTTTTTTTTTTACACCTTTTCTAGACCCAGAAAATGTAATAAAAAAAAGGGTAAGAGAGAAGAAGAAGCCAGAATGCAAAGATTGGAAATTGATGCTATACAAGAAAAAAATATAAATGGAATGGCTTATAGTGAATATAGAGACAGTGTATTGATTCCCCAGGGGTCAAATAATGGTATGAATGAGAGCAACAAAAATGGCTCTAACAGCACCAGGTAGGGTTATTTATTATAGGTAGGTGCAGATTCATAAGATACTATAAATGCAAATTGAAATTTAATGAAACCATTGCTATCTTATGAGGATCTGAAAAACAAAAATGATAATTCTGATGAGAAAATGAGAAGGGTGTTCAATCAAAATAGAGAGGGAACAGAATAGAAGCGCAATTCAATGATAACATTATTCAACTGAAGAACAAGAATTTTGTAACATTATTAAAAAATGGGACTGTTGTAATGCTAATATTATAATAATAATGTGGAAAAACAAGGATTGACGTTGGACCTAGCGGTTGAGATGGAGCTTCAAAACGACGTAGTTGAGTGTGTATGGTAAGGTAAGGTAAGGTAGATTTGTAAGAGAGTGTGCAGTGTTACGGTCCAGCTAAGACCGCGTTGGCAAACATCATTATCGTTGGCCATTGATTCATTCACATTTTTCGTTCTCTCTTCTCCCAAAACACTGTTAAGTCTACAGTTTCTTTGTAGTATTTGCATACAAACACAAACATTAGATTGATTAGATTACGCCTATGATTCTCTGCAT
This sequence comes from Vigna umbellata, assembly GCF_029865625.1. Taxonomy (NCBI): domain Eukaryota; kingdom Viridiplantae; phylum Streptophyta; class Magnoliopsida; order Fabales; family Fabaceae; genus Vigna; species Vigna umbellata. The sequence goes on along the minus strand of NC_142167.1, from coordinate 32,127,924 downwards.
GCCTAACACGCGTCTCAACTTGTTGTTTTTGTTGTACCCTATATACCCTTTTACCTTTTCCCACTCTTATCAAACCTACGTTACCTTAACCACTTCACTTTCATACCATGAAAACTGTTCCACTTTTAAGATTTTTGTATATACAGTTGTATAGTATTGTGTTTGTTATGTTGTTGAGGGATCTTACATGTGAAAAAAACACACTTCACTTCCTTGGTCGCTGTGAAATTTTTTTACTGTCACAAACAAAATCTAGTAACCTTTTACTGCCTAGACTTTAGCTGCATCCTGCTGTTTCCTTATAAAGATCCCTTCCATTTCAGGACTGTCATCAACTTTTTTGTTTTTGTATTTGTTTTTTACAAGGCAGCCTGTGGACAAGGAAAATATATTAGTTTAGAAAAAAAAAGGCAGAAAAAGAGAAATATTAAGACTAAGACAGAGAGAGAATAGAAAGAAAAAGGAAATAAATAAATAATTATTTGTTGCTTCCTTTTGTGTAAAATTCAGAGAGAACTGTCCACCCTTTTTCGTTTTTCTCCTTATTACAGACCCCCCTTAATTGATGGTGCTCTGTATCCCCTTTTTCTTCTGCAAGAACTACACCAACTAAACCTTCTTTTTCAACTTTTTTTTGGAGGCTGGTGGTTTTTTCTTCCAATCCTTGAGGAAAACTAAGAAAAAGTGAGCCATGTCAGGCTTGTACAATCCCAACTTCTCTCCTGCTAGAGCTGCTTCTCCTCAGATTAGGAGCAATCCAGACGTGGACAGGTGGGTTGGTTTATTTTTTCTTGTGATGTTTTTGAGATCAAAACTTGAAAAAAGACACAAACTTGGACTCTCGGCGGAACACCCTTTGGATTTGGCCCTGTGTGTTTGATTTGCCTTGGATGAATTTGTGTGTTCTTGATTCACTAAAGCAAAGGGTGGTTCTTGTTTTTGCAGTCAGTATCTATCAGAGTTGCTGGCAGAACATCAGAAGCTTGGACCCTTCATGCAAGCTCTTCCCATATGCAGCCGCCTCCTAAATCAAGGTCTTTTGTTGTTTGTGGATCTATCCCTTATTGTTTTTGCTCTCTTGTTGTTTATTGAAGTATGCTTGATGTGTGTGTGTGTCAGATCGTGTCACAAACCTTTTATCTGTGTCAATAGTCATGGACAATGGAAACCAACGATAGACTTGATCGTGCATTGATTCCTCTCCCTGTCATCCATCATCATTGTGGTTGCACCATCCCTTCGCACTTCACTTGATACTGATTTTTTTCGTCAAAGGAGTCATTCAAATTGAAATAAAATTTGTTTATATGTATCCCCTGTTGGATGGTGTCTGAATGTTGGAAGAAATGTACCTTCACAGTGTTAAGCTTATGCAACCGGTGATTAATTTAATGGCGGGATATAATATTTCTCTGATTTTCATAGTCCTGAATATCTTTTCATGGGATTAATTTGAATTTGAACAGATTATGCATTCTTTTTACTTGCGGACTTAGGGAAAATCCCATCTTTGCAAAGCATGTACTCTTGTAGGTGTTCACAATTTAAGGAATTGAAAATGTCTGAATTGAAGTGTTTGCCATGGCTTTTCACTCTTGGAGAAGAGCTTGGTTTGTAAATAACGTGTAGAATGCTGGTGCCATTAACATTGAGACTGTTGACTTCGTTAGACTTCCTTCCAAATATTTAAGGCTTGTCGATTTGCTTCCGTTAGTCTTTCTGTGATATGGTTCACTGCAATTGATGTCCACATTTGAATGAAATATTTTCTGAGATAATTCATCACTCAATATGTCTTGATTTTTGACACTATGCATTGGTTTCTCATTTCAATTGTTTTTCATGTGCAGAAATATTAAGAGTTTCTGGAATGTTATCCAACCAAGGTTTTGGTGACTTCGATAGACTTCGGCATAGAAGCCCTAGTCCTATGGCTTCTTCAAACCTTATGTCCAATGTCAGTGGAACAGGGTTGGGTGGATGGAATAGCCTTCAGCAGGAGGTGACTGCCTTTAGATTATCAATTGTAGCATCTGAACTTCATATCCTCAACTTTTTTTCCTTATATTATTTGAGTATATCATACATATGTGTCCATAAGCATTTGGATACTATGTAGTAACTAGCTGTTATAAATGCCTACAATGTTTGTCTAGTCTAATTCCATACATTAGGAATTTTAAAAAATACTCATCATCTATTCCTTGTATTCAGCATCAACAGCAATCAAGCATTATTCCTGCTACTAAGTGAGCATGACTACATGGATTATATATTGCTGTTATCATCTATTCATGAAGCCTAATGTATCCTAAATCATTGTATTCTCTTTTTAATAATAACAGTAATAGTAGCAAAAATTTCTGTAAGGTCAGGTTTAAGGCCACCACAGGGACAAGACCTACGTTTATGTTCTTCAAAGCAGTTTCTTGAAAACAGATGTGACGTGAACTGAGTGTTTGACTACATACTCTGAATTACTGGAAAATATTGAAAACCAAGGATTACTTAATGAGATGAGTGATCACTACTGAAGGTTAAGCCCCATACATTTGTTAGATATTTAAAATATCACAACGAAATCAAACATTTGCATGAAAAAGTGTGTGTAGATGTGTGAGTACCAGAGTGGATGTTACAATATCCTCCTAAAAGAAACCCGAGAAGATCAAGGAATCATTTCATTTGAGCTCTCTTGGAATATCCACCCAAGGTGCACTCCTTTAAATTATCCATCAGCTAAAAAATTTAAGAAAACCTATTTATCCCATAAAATACGACAATGCAAGTAACTACCAGTGAAAATTTTGACATTCCTCCCCTTCATAGGCAACAAATAGCAGTAAACATTGCATGTTGCCAAAAACCCTTGCCTCCTTAAATATCTCAAGGCTCTGAAGTGAGAAAATTGAGAATGTTTCAGACAAGTGTACAAACCCAAATTGACCAAAACTACCAGAAAGCCTCCACTTTAGTTCACCCCACAGAAATAGAAGTCTGTTTTTCTCATAGCCAGAGTATAGTGTGGACTTTGGGATATATAGAGTTTTGTGAGGGTTGCAGTTCTGTAACAAATAATTCATATTAATCCTATCCTATGATGTACCACCATTCAAATAAACGATTCACCTTCAAAAAAATGCCATAGCTTTCAAAGGTGATGTGAAGAAAAAAGCTTTTTGGTCAAGAGATTGATCAAGGAATTGGGAGCAAGATTAACAAGTACGGACTCCAGAGGGTTCCAGGGAATCCTTCTATCTCTGGCAAAGAAGATAGACAAATAGACCAAGCAAACCAATTTGGCCCATTTGCATAAATATCTTGATAACTATTTATAAGATAAGAAAATATGAAAGTAAAATGAATTTAGCTTCTCCCATAAACTAAATTCATCTTATGTGCTTTAGCTTGTGGAAAAGTTAAATGAAAGAGCTTCTACAAAAGTTAAGTGCATAAATTGCCTTTGGCTTATGGGAAAAACTCGATTCAATACCTCCTTGATTTTGTTCTCCTATAAATGATTTAGGAGTTTTACCCATATAGGACTTAAGTATACACCATATCTAGGATGGATTTAGGTAAACAATTCAAGTCATTATTACATATATAACTTATTTCTTTATTTGAAGAGGAAATTGGCTTAAAAAGTTTTTATTTAAGTTGGAAGTCATTTCTACAAGCTATCCTGAATGCATATTGAGATAATCTAATAGACATATCATAAACTATTTTATAAATTCTCCTAATCTCTTACCAAGAGCTTATGTCATGTCATATGATACCCTAATTCTAAGTGCAACCTTACTCTATTGCATCAATATCTGATGTTAGTCCCATAACTCACTGACTCACATCAATGCCTGCTTTGTCCCATGATGATGGTTTTTTGTCATTTAATGATGATGATCTTCTTGTATTGTGTGTTCTTACATGTCTATCTTACATATAAGCTGTTTTTATATGTTTTTATGTGGTTTGGAATTAGTTGTTCATGTTAACACTCTAGAGAAGGCATAAACTTGCATAAAAAATGGGATGCAAGTTTTACATGATGTAAGATTGGAAAAAATATATATACTAGTGAATCAATGCTTGATATGTAAGCTTAGACTCTGTTTGAATATGATTCAAGCAGACTAAGGGATTGAGTCTTCTCTTCAACGAATAATTTGTACTCCTAACAGTTTCATGATGGTGTCTTCCTTGCTTTAATAAGGTAGGCCATGATATCCAACATAAAATCTGATTGATCCTGTATTTGTGTTATTATTCATGATAGTAAAGTATTAGACTATCTGACTAGCAGAAAAGTTTGACAGCTGCCTCTTCCAGTGCCTTTTCTGCATATCATCTCTTGGATTCCCTCATTCATTCAAACTTGTAGAATTTCCTGATTTGTTGGTTCATCATGAGATTGAAAATGCTAGCTGCTTATTGATTTATGTTTTTATGACGAAAAAAATTATCTTTTGTTTTTGTTGTTTAACATGGTCATTTCTAACTTTTATATATCAACATTGCTTTCTCTGTAAAAACACAGAGGTTGTGCGGACCCCCTGGAATGACAATGGACTGGCAAAGTGCACCTGCAAGTCCTAGTTCATTCACTGTTAAGAGGATATTGCGCTTGGAAATTCCAGTAGATACATATCCCAATGTAAGCTTTTGTACAAACTCATTTGATAAATCAGATAGCTGTTTTTGTCTTTTCTGGAACTGAAATATCTACCATCTTTATTTAACTAATAAAAGTATGTTGGCCATTATTGCATCAGTTCAATTTTGTTGGAAGGCTTCTGGGGCCTAGAGGCAATTCCTTGAAACGTGTAGAAGCTACAACTGGGTGTCGTGTGTATATTAGGGGAAAAGGTTCAATAAAGGATCCAGACAAGGTAATGAAGATAAGCCTAATTTTCTAGGTTTTATTTACAACGTACTCATGAATGATCTATATTTTTCAATCATACTTGTATCAACTGAAATTGCTCTTTATTTTTCAATTTTAAGGAGGAGAAATTAAGAGGAAGACCAGGCTATGAGCATCTCAATGAACCCCTGCACATTTTGATTGAGGCTGACTTACCTGCCAATGTTGTTGAAATAAGGCTCAGGCAGGCTCAGGAAATTATTGAAGAACTTCTCAAGCCTGTGGTATGCTCATTCACCCTATATCTTTATCTGTTATGCAGAGTGTACTAACTGTTGTTCAACTCCACTTTTCCGAAAACAGAGAGCATAAAGAGACCTTTTATCTCTTTTGTTCTTAACTTCTAATTTGGATAGTTAATTTGTTTGCATATCCCGCCATTTACTTGTTTTGATGTGATGAAGGTATAGATGCCAGATTTTAGTAAAGTAGGTGATTTGATAAAAATTAATTTTTGAAAAAAGTATTTTATGTAGACTATTGTATCACTTCTCATTTATACGCAACCATATTAGTTGATTATCACAATTTGAAAGAAAAAGGGATTCAATGTGATCTTACAAAAAAGTGCAGCTACGTGTCTTTGTAGTGTTTATGTCAACATACATTTCTCCCTCATAAACAACAACTACAACAAAGCCTTATCCCACTGTGCGGGATTGCATATATGTATCACACATTCAGCTCAATTAAAGTCTACATGATCCTGTATTATACTGGCGAGTTTGTCTCGAAATTCATAACACAACCCCCTCCCTTATCTGGGCTTGCAAATGGCTGAGACCATAGGTGAAGTTTCTTTCTCCTACCCTTATAAACATGTCGCAGAAAAATGTTGTTCAAAGTAGCAGCAGCTTGTGAGATAGGAGAAATAAGCATCTGGGGATGTAAAAACATAGTTTTTCCAATTTAAAAAAATCTGGGTAGTGTATGCAGGCATATTGGTATTGGTATTGGATATACATAGGACATTTTCCACCTTCATTTTATTCTCAAAATTGCAAGAGTAAAATCCATGTCGGTTGATGTACTAGGATTCTGTTGGAAATTTGCTTATTTACACTTTTCTTTTCCTTGTTTCCTATCAAGTATTCTATCCAAGTTACCACTGTAGATCTGTTTTTCGTCTCTTTTCTGCACACCCATTTTATTCATGGAAACAAAGAACTCTGAAGTTTTCCATGGGCTACCAGTTTGCCGATTCATCTGAGTGATTAAATTTTCATTTTATGATGGATGTCAACGTTTGACATGCAGGAGGAGTCACAGGACTACATCAAGAGGCAGCAGTTGCGTGAACTTGCTATGCTGAATTCAAATTTCAGAGAAGAGAGTCCAGGGCCAAGTGGCAGTGTGTCTCCATTCAACTCCAGTGGAATGAAACGCGCAAAGACGGGTCGCTGAAAGTTGTCGTCGGTGGACGGTGTAGATGATGAGTATTGTGGTCCTCCAGCTATTGATTGCTGGGAATATCTTCCAGTACATGTCTCATTCCATGCAAGCTACGAAAGAATAGGCTAACAATTCTTGCTGGTTAGCACTCTGGTGGTTTTTCCTCACCCTTTTTGTTCCTGAACAGACAGGAGACAAAGCTGGAATGAGGAAGTTTTAAAAGAGAAAAAAATATATAGTTGGGGGTATTGAGAATAGGTTTGTTCAGACCAACCCTTTTTTTTTTCCTTGCAAACTTAATACATTCATTGAATTTATTCTTGCGTCAGTTACTTTTGAGAAGTGTGGAATATATACATGTGATGGTTGGTGGTGAAGTTTTAGGTCCAAGACAAGTGTTTATTGGCATGTGACACTGTCAAAGTCTCATGGTGTTTTAATATTTATGATAAGCTAGCATAGGATGGATTCTTTTTAGTTGTTTGTCACAGGCATTTGGTTTCTCTTCGGAGGGCTATGCACTGTGGTTGAAATTATGCATGTCAGATAAACTTCTTACCATGTACCATTAAAAGAACAAATGTGGTATTTGTTTATATAGAATGGTACATTTAAATCTTTTGCAACGCCTTTTATTTCACCATATAAATTTCTTTTGCTGTCAAAACTCCTACACCATGGATTCTGCATTGGCCTACTGCTAAGAAATGTGGCTTTTGCACATCCTTTGAAGCTGAACTGATGGATATTTTGAAGGGTGTCAAACTTCACTTGGAGCATTGCTATCTGCCAAGTTGAGATGTTAGACAAAACCTCTGGTGCTAATCATTTGGTCACAGAGCTTAATGGGAGGTAGGTAATGCCTGTGACATCCTTTTCTTCTCTGTATTTTCTTAGCCTCTTGTATTGTTTTCATAAAATCACAAACAAAAACTTAAATATGTTTTTAGTTTTTAAATTCAAATTTTAATATAGTTGATTTTTAGGTTTCTAAAAATAAATAGATATATTCTACTTTAATCTATTTGTGTTAAATTGTTTTAATGTATCAAACGACTTCAAATGATAGTGTTTTAGCTGTTATTCCATTTGACATTTTCAAACGTAGTTTAACATATATAAAAAATTTAATATTATTAATTAAAAGGATTATATATATTTAATTTCAAAAATTGAGAATTAAAATGTATTAAAGTTTGAGATAGATGAATTTTAATTGTGTCCAAGTTCAAAAATTAAAAACATATTTACTTTTAAACAAAAGTTTATCTCTTAAAAAAATCCATAACTTATAAAAAAGTAAATATATGTTATGGTTTACAAAATTTTGCCATGTTTTTACATCTCGAGTTCTTACGAATAAACCAAAAATCACCCAAAACACGTTTCGGTTGCGACTAGACAGATGAATGAATCAAAGTTTGACCAAACATCTCCAGAAGAGAAGTCATATTTAGAGTTGCAAGTTTTATAAAACTTTGAATTTTGTAGAATTTTTCGTTATAATTGCTGATATAACAATAAATTTAGATTTTGAGTCACAAGAATAAAAAAGAAATATTTTTTCAATATGAAAAACAAATTTTGTTTCTTAGACATATTTCATAATAACAAACGTTTTTAGGTTGAAGTGTGAATAATTTATGTTAAGAAGTCTTATAAGACAAGTTACATCAGAAAAATATATGTGTGTGATTTTTAAATTACGTTATATAATGAGATTCAGAAAATATAAATTAAAACTATACTTTATGGCTTTTACAATGAAAATAGAGTAGATATGAAAAAGAAAATGTAACTTAAAAGTAATAGAAAAAGAAAAGAACATAATACTTGAAAATAATTATGGTTGATTTAAAAGAATAAAATATAGATTACAATCATATAATTATAGTAATTATCAAAATTTCCTTTAAAAATTAAATATAAAAAATATATCGTATATTAAGCATTAATATTCTTAAAAATGGCATAATCGATAAGGTAGAATCAATAATGAATTATGTCCTGAAAAAATATAATATGAAGAATTTTGACATAATCAATTATGAAATGAATAATGTATTATCTAGACATGTGCTATAGTAATTTAGTAAATAAAAATATGCACAATCAATTAATATATATATATATATATATATATATATATATATATATATATATATATATAATCATGTAACTGTAAAAAAATAATAAATATCCTATTTGTTTACTGTCGGAGTAAAGTTTGAAGAAATATAATTATTCTTATCATACTAAATAGTTTCATCTTCTAAAATGTTAATATTCTAAGTGGCTTATCTTACATCTTTAGGATTAATTTATATGTATCCTGTTTTAGAGTGTTTTTTTGTTTCTAAAAGATATTTAGAAGGATAGAAATAATAATAAATTAATATTTGGTGAAGATTTAGAAAAATAATTTTTATTTTTTTTAGAAAGTGAGTGAAGTGATTTACATTATTTACATGCATTCACCTTAATAATAAAAAGGATATATTAGAGAGTGTATTTTTAATGTTTTAAAATAATATTTTATATGCATCTACGTAATATAAATTTAGAATTAGCGTCTTCTTTACATAAATCAAATGCATATCGCACTGATTAAGATCAAACCCCAAAACACATCACAAACTTTTAAACAGGGAATTCGACTCTCCAAAATCTGAATTTCCACCATAAAATAAAAGTGCTAATTAAAAAAATAATGCCATTTTTTTTAATGAGTATCATTTGCGGGAAAATATAATTAAAAATAGCTAGGGTTGAAGATGATAAAAGATAAGTAAAGGTGAAGAATCCTAATTTGAATTTTAATTATTAGAAAATTTCTTTTATTATATATTTCACTTGTTTTGAATGTGTGAGAATCATTCCCACTAACACATTATCTAAAAATTAATCTATTAACCCAATTCAATGGGAAGAAGCCAATTGCTTCCTTTTTCACATTTAATTGAAAAAAAATAAGATTTATTAAAAAAATCCAACAAAAAATAGAGACAGCCGAAGTTGTTTAACGTTAGTATTCCTAATTTGAGTATATATTTTTAGTCATAGTATTAGTATCCATGTATACATATAATTTAAATACACTATTGTTCAAATATAAAGTATTATGAAGGTTAAAATTATTCTTTTATAATTTTATTACCTTTTACATATGAGTATACTTTTTTCTATTAATAATTAACCAGAAGTAGTCAATAATACAATTTTTAAATTAACTATTATAAAATTAAATAATTTTAAAAGAATAAGTTCACAGCATAATAAATAACAATGTAAATACTATTTAGTTAAAAAGAATATGTGTAATATCATATATACATTCTATTTCCTTAAAACAACATATACAATGTATTACTAATTTTTATTTCTGTCCAAACCACTGTATAAAAGTGATTTTCCCATTTTACAAACTCTGATTGCTTCACTCCAAATTCCTTTAAAGAATAAATTAACCTAATGTGGTGTGGTGTCTCTTGCTTTTAATTTCTTCAACAATCACTTAATAAAAAGGGTTTTTTTCTGCTGAAGGTTTAAGCTTTGTTCTTGTGAGTCTCGCCAGCAGCCATCATTTATTCTCTCACCAAACCACCCTCCAGATCCAGGTAAGAGGTACTTGCATGATCCCAACCCTCTTTCAAAAATCCGATCTTTCTTTTAAAAATTCATTTTTTTTTATTTGTATACTCCTCTTCTCATGGCTATGAATGATCTGCTGCTATGATCATGAATAAATGACGCGAAATTCGTTCATTTGATCTCCCAAAGTTTTTGCTTTCTTTGATTTTTCATCTTTTACAGATCAAATGGCTGCCATGGGTATGTTGTGTTTGTCTCCACTATCAGGTCAACAACAAGCACTTTCTTTCCCATCATTGCCATCTACATCGCCTAAACTTCAGAATCGTCCTCTGTATCTCACCAATTTACCTCATTTTCCTCAAAGGCTGAGGCCTTCCTTCGCCGGAGGGGACGGCGGAGATGGGGTCGGGCGTGGTGGAGGTGGCGGTGGTGGAGGCGGAGGTGACGACGGAGATTCCAAAGATTCTTCTTTTGGGATTTTGGGTCTCTTTCTGAACGGGTGGAGATCAAGGGTTGCGGCTGATCCACAATTTCCGTTCAAGGTTTTGATGGAGGAGCTGGTAGGTGTGAGTGCTTGTGTTTTAGGTGACATGGCTTCAAGGCCTAATTTTGGGTTGAATGAACTGGACTTTGTCTTTTCAACTTTGGTTGTTGGGGCTATTCTGAATTTCACTCTGATGTATCTGTTGGCACCTACCATGACATCAGCAGCATCCAGCGTACCTGGCATATTTGCCTCATGCCCCAAGAGTCACATGTTTGAGCCTGGTGCTTTTTCCCTTCTTGATAGGTTTGGAACCTTGGTTTACAAAGGTACCATTTTTGCTGTGGTTGGTTTTGGTGCTGGACTAGTTGGAACCACACTTTCCAATGGGTTGATCAGTATGAGGAAGAAGATGGATCCAACCTTTGAGACCCCTAACAAGGCCCCACCTACCCTTTTGAATGCTCTGACTTGGGCAGGGCACATGGGGGTTAGCAGCAACCTGAGGTATCAGACTCTGAATGGTGTTGAGTTCATGCTGGAGAGAGTGCTTAGCCCCTTGGCCTTCAAGTCCTCGGTGTTGGCTCTGAGGTGTGTGAACAATGTTCTTGGGGGCATGTCCTTTGTGGTGTTGGCAAGGCTAACTGGGGCACAGAGTGTTGGGGAGAAGAAGGAGAATGAGAATGAGGTTGCTTTGATTTCTGAGAAAGAGAAGGTGGAGTCGTCGGAGAGGGAAGAGGGGTTGCAGAATCAGTCGACAGAACCATCAAAGTGATGACATAACTCACTTTGTCTTTTACCTTAACTAGAGAGATGTTGGAGTTGGAGAAGGTAAGGTTTTTTGTTTGATGAAATTGCATGTAGGAGTTTGCTAAGGTATGTGATGAGAGTTGCGAAATAAGTGAAAAACAGGTATTTTGAGGAAGGAGATTAAGATTTTGAGACCAGTTTATGGCATTTGATGTTCTTGCATGTTGTTGAAACTGTCACCTGAAACAACAACAATAACATGCCAAAGTAGTCTTGGCCATGTATTGGGAATTCGGGACCCCCCTCCCTTTGAAAAACATAAACTAGGCCATGTAGATTTTTATTTCTTTTTCTTAGTGATCAATTAATAGATTTTTCTTGTCGTTTTTTTCAGTATCCATCCTTGTAAAAGTACCTTAGATCTAGTTTGGGGCATTCGCTAAATAAAGCTAAGAGTATTATGATAAATAATCATATTGCATTCTTTGGATAGGATAAAGCTTCTGCAATCAAATAATAAATAAATTTGAAGAAGGTAGAAACCAACTTTCTTAAACTGAAATATATAGTTTTAGAAAGTTAATTACGGTTTTATGTGACAATGAATTAAGTATTTTTATAAAATTATTGTTATTTTTCTATTTTTAAAAAACTTGTAAAAATGTTTTTGATAATAACTTTGATCTATCAAATATAATTTGATCATTTTCAGAAATCATAATTTCCAGTGATTTTTCTTGTTTTCATCTGTGAAAAAGAAAATTCTATTACCTAAGTTTGGTACTTTTTGCTTTAAATTCTCCAAGTCAGGATTTATTTTCTCATAATAATAATTTTCTAAATAAAATTTCTTTAAATAGATGTATTGGATTGGAACATTATTTTCTAAAATGGGGGAAGAAAAATAAAACATAAAAATAAAAAAAAAATTAAATTAAAATTATGTAAAGGTAACTTAAAATAACTAATTAAAAATGTTAGGTATATATTTTAATTACTTCAAGATAATGAATAAAATAAAAAATATTTTATGATTTTTAATATAATTTGAAATTAAATTTGTTATTATTTATTTTTTGAAAAATAAAAATATTATAATTAAAAATATTTATGATTGATAATAATGTTGTAAACTTTAAACTTATCTTTTATTTTTCATTTATTTTTTTCTACCAATCATTACAATAATAAAAAAATTATTCCTAATATATTATAAAGTTAATATCTTCAAAACGTTTTAGAAATAATTATATTTAACATTATTATATTGTTGTTATTATTGATCATAAATAATTTTTATTATAATAATTTTTATTTTATACAAAATTAATAATAACAAATTTAATTTTAAATTATACTAAAAAATCATAAATGATTTTTTGTTTGATACTTTCTCTTAAAATAATTATATTAAAAATTCAAATTTTTAATTATTTATTTTTAATTATTTTTTCATAATTTTGAATTTTTTATTTTTCCTCCCATTTTAGAGAAAAAATATCAAACAGATTCATTTGGAGAAATAATATTCTAATAGATCTATTTAGAAAAATAATGTTTCAATAAGTTTTTTTAAAGATTTTTTCTTTAAAAAAGGATTATTTCGAAAAATCTATAATTTTGTCTGGCACTTTTATATATACGTTTATATTTTATTTTTATATTTAAGTTAATTAAATTATTTATTGATGATACCTTAATGAATAGGTGCTAGTTTCAATTGGACCAAAATAAAAGAAATAAAATTTATAGTGTAAAAAATACATCTTTTCGTATTTTAGAAGTTCTATCTCTGTTTTTATTTACAAGTAAAAAAAAAATCACATTTTCTTGCTTTCAGAGATAAGCAAATTTTAACAATTATTACTTTTAACAATTACATTTGACCTTTTTATTACATTATCATAATATGTATTTTTGGTTCGGAGATAAGTAAATTTTGATATAATTAACTTATTTTGTTAATCTTCATTAACTTCAAAAGTTAGGTTTTTAAAATTAAAAATTATAAATGAAAACGGAGAAAACGAGCACCACTTTATATTGTTATTGAAAATGTGCACATTGAACCTCCATGCCTTCACATTACACCATCTCTAACTAAGCTTCAAGACACCAATTTTTTCATCATTTCACTGAAATGATAAAATCACCAAAAGCTACTTGTTTTCATCACTTGCCTATTCTTAACTTTTAAACAAATTAAGAATAAAAGCAATTGAGTTGTTTTGAACCTCAAAATACCTCAAATATTATCACATACCGTTTTCAAAACTTAACGACTTGTTAAGGAAATTGAGATTGAGAAAAATGCTTATGTCATTGTAAGTCTCTTATTTGTGTTTATGTCTTAAATACAAAAACAAAGTACAACAGTGGTAAATAACTTAAAAGGTCAATACCATTGTAAAGTATAGTTTATATTTTGTACAGAACTAATCGAAATTTAAAATAAATAACAACTGTTTCAGTTCTCAATGGTTTTACATGGTTTGGCAAATATAGATCATGTGTAAAAACTGCCTATACAAGTAAACACTAAAACATGACACGGATATGTTCTATGCGAAAACATTGGTCACTAGTAAATCTGCCTTGCCTTTCCCTCTTAGGGAATTTCCAAATTTGAAATTGCTCTTTCTAGTTTCTTTATCAAGGGTCTCTTCAAATGTTTTGGGATATGAATTTCAGAAATGTATACAGCTGTTAGAAGAACAGTAACAATAGATGATGCAGGAAAGGCAGCATAAGACTCTTTATCTGACAGCCTCTGGTGCAGAATTGCAGTAAGGTGTATGTAAGCAAACCAACCTAGTGAATGTTAGACATAAAGTAGCAAACCCAATACCCATAATGAGGCCGCAGGTGCTCTTCCTCTTATCCAAACTTAGAGCTCTCTTTACTACATTTCCAAAGCTTGGGATTAATCCACCACAGGCAATAACCATTATGTGATCAAGGCCACTGTAGTCAATACCAGTAAGAATAGCTCCTATTGCTGATATTGGACCCATAAATCCAATTATGGCAGCTGTTGCAAGGGAGCCATGCCAGCTATCAGTGACTCCAAATATGCAGCTGGCCACAGCTGCACCTCGAGGAAGCCCATGTAGAGAGACTGGAAGGACCATGTGACGACCAAGTCCATATGCTTTTGGTGCAGCCACTCCCAATGCAAGTCCTTCAGCTAAGGCATGAATGGCTACTGCACCACATGATATAAATGATTGAAGGGTGTGAACACTGAGTGGGAAACCAGTAAGTGTAGGCAAGTCATTGACTGAGGCCTTTTTGGAAGTTGCCATCTTCAATACACCAGAAGTAGAAACATGGATGAAAGCAGCACCCATTGCGAGGAGTAGCAAAATAGGAAAGAATCCCAATTTTGAAGACAAAATAAGTTGTATTGGTCGCCAAGCACCAAGAACAAAAGCAATACCACATGCGATGCCCATGAGGAGAGCATGCTGAAGACGCAATGAAAGAGCAAATACAACAAGAATGATTCCTCCAAGTAAAGGGCCAAGACCAAAAAGTAACGAAACAAAAAAGCCAGAAGCATCCTCAGCGCTGTAACAAAGAAATCAAAATTTAGGGAAAAGAAAACTGTAACAGAAAACTGTAACATTCTGCATATTTCCACATTGTGCAATTTAGCAACAGATCATGGATGATTAATACTATTTCATTTTCATCCTTGCAACAAACCCAAATAATGAAATATACCTGACAACTAAAAAGAAATCTAATACAAACTCACTTGTAGTCATGGCTGAAGTTCTGAAAGAAGGTGCTGAGAGCTTCCATAAATGCTACAGAAAGGGTTGCAGATGATGCAACCTGTGAAGCTGAGGCTTCCTATAATCCAAAAGGAGGAGAAATAAATGTTATATATATAAAAACAATTTTTCTCATAAGAAAAAACATAATTGAACAAAAATTAACGACTCTTCCGTTAGTATTTATATATGGTGTTCTCTTTGTTTGGACTGAAGCCTTTTCCCCGACCAATTTCTAGTGCTAGCTTTTATAGACTCGAACAGAGTGTTTAATGGTAATTTATTTGGTCTAATCCTTCCCTATGTTGCCTCAACAACTACGTTTAGTGGAGACATTATATCTCTGGTTCTTTTTTTCCTTTTGAAGGGTTTATTTGTAACAAGGTTATAGCCTAAAGGTTAATAAAATTCAGCATGTGGAGAATGTAAGAATAACTACTGCATGCAGTTTGGGTATTACACATGCTTTAAGTAATCATAGGAATTAGTGTTTAGGAGCAATCACATATCCTTGGCTAGTAAATTATATCATAAAGATTGTGTAATGCTGAACATCTTTTCACTCAAGTCATTCCTATTATGGATTGTTAGAGATTAATAACCATTCATCAGCCTTCGCCTAATAGCTTAAGTTTTGGGAGTGGATCCATGATTAGAAAAGCCAAAAAATCGAAATAAATAGCCAAAAAAAATTAATCTTCAGAATGATACAGAAGAAAATATCAAATCTTTGGCATAATTGGGAAATAACCTTGAAAGCATCAGGAAGCACTTCCGCAATAACCATCCAAATCATACATCCAGCAGCAAATCCCGTACAAAAAGGAAGAAACTTACTGAATGCATCAGCACAAATAAATGAAGGAACCGCTACAATGGGCTGCATTAACATAAAGAATAAGATCTTATGATGACAAGGTTAAAGACAGCAATTGCAACCTTAAATCTATAGTTGTCCAAAGAATTGTTATTGTTCAATATTCTAACTTTTCTACAGCCGAGTTCAGCAAAGAAAACATACTAGGATGGCAGAAGTAGAAGTGTGTAGCTAGTATGCAACACAGGCTCAGTTAGTCTACACTAGCCTAAGGCCCACCAGCATTGCAACTTGGCACCATGGCAAAAGCAATTTCACAAGGGATGTGATTTAATTACGTATAACAATAATTTATTGTTTATGTGATAGTACAAAGATGGAGTAGTCTTTGCACAATTGCATAAACAAAAAAAAAAAGTAAAAAATAAAAAATTCAAAGATGGAGTAGTCCTCTGAAGTTGAATGACATAACCAATCAGTGGTGAAAAGCACTACTAACTGTTCTGGCCTAATCATGCAATGCAACATATTACACCTCACTTGAGTCAGACTAAATGCGTATCAAAACAGAGTTTTGTTACCGAGACCCATCCAATCACAACTTTAAAGAATAATGTGAGCAAGGGGTTGACTACAACGAGCAGAAGGGATTGCAAAACTATATTATGTAACTCATAAAAGTTTTCAAAGTGACACGCTAACTAAATTCATAATAATTTATTTCTTCTCGGTCAATTTAAGATAATTAAAATCTCAAACTAAGAACTACCTGGGGTAAAGATGTAATTATGCTCCATAACATAGCGTTTTGTGGAGAGACACCCCTTGATGCAAGCACCATGCTCACAGCTAATCCTTCTGGAATGTTGTGTACCGCAATAGCCAAAGTTACCAACAGGCCTTGAGTAAAACCCTTTGAGCCAGCAAATGAGACTCCAACCCCAGATCCCTCCCCAAAAGAATGGAGAGTCATTATTCCAATAACAAGAACAACTTTGGCAGCGTCAGCACCTTTTAAATCCAACATACTTACTTCCCCATATTGCTCAAGAAACTGAAACCAAAACCCAAGAGATTAAGTAAGACACAAGTGAGGAAGTTAAAAAGTAAGAAATATTTGTAGAGTAAATTTAAGAATCATACAAAAAAAATGCATCCCAGATGAATAGATAGAAAAAAAAGAAGAGAAGCACTACAAATAACTTATATTAAATGATAAATTCATCAAATTTGCAAACATTTTTAAAGTAAAAGATCAGTAAGAATGTTCACTGAAAAATCAACAAAGCTGACTTGTACAAGTGATGTGAATAAGATAAGAGGTCCCAAAGTCAACTTTTATTTTTATCTTAATTAGTTTTGGATGTGAAGCTTATCCAGTCAACAATGAACGACTCAAGCAAAGCAACATAAAGGAATAAGACATTATAATGCATACAAACAGGGCTGGAGGAAAACTGTAACATCACGCAACTTCTTTTAAAACATACAGAAAAAAGTAGTGTACAGATACAGGGAGAACTATCATCACCTTCTTACATAGCCAGATAAAGATTCCACCAGCTAGAATCCCAGTGACAACCCAATTTCCAGCACCATACTCCTGCCCTTCTTGTATTAGATCAAAGCTCGCAGCCAACATGACACCTGCAGCCATTCCATTGCACAATCCAGCCCACTGCGGATCAAGCTCCACAAAGAAGAAGGGCACAGCACCTAAACCAGTCGCAGCTGCCATCGCTAGGGTAAACAACGCAACAGTTGAAACTGAAACCTTATTACCTGCGCCTTTCCTACTACCCACCGCATTATTACCATTCTCAAAATTAAAAGCATTCTCTACACCAGTGCCATCAATTACATTAGTTCCTACATCTTTACGAGGAGCAGCTATGACCTTATGTGAAACTTGATGATCCAATTCGCCATTTGAATTCAAGAGAAAACCAAGCAACAAAAAATACACGGGAAAACATAATCTTAGCCTCAGATTTGGAGCCATGTGCAAAAATACCCAGTATCTAAAAGAGCACTTTCTTCAAGCCACAAGCCCCAAATCAAAATCCTTAGAGGCTACAACTACAACCCCATGAGCTTCTATTCTATCAGCTCAATTCAGAAAATACAATTGATATCAAATTCCAGAAAGAATGTAATTTGAAAAGACACCCAAATGCAAGCAGTCAGAATTCGGTATGGATTTACCCCTCGTGAACAATCTACCTGTTGATATCAAAACAACAAAACCCAATTAAAACCCAAAATTCACGAGACATAAAAAGCATTGCTATCTTTGAAGAAAAAATTGAAATTGGAATTGAATGGTTAAAGGGTACATACCTGTTAGGGTGATTGTTCCTAAGGGGAATCAAAGAGGCACAGACAAAGAAAAAAAGGGAAGACTTTTTGAAAACCCTAATTCGATTATTGATTGGAAATCAATGGAGTATCAAAAAGGGATTTGGGACACAAAACCAGCGACTTTGGGCACGCAGAAATTCATGCTGATGTCACTCAAACTATGAAGGTTGAACCGATTTGGCATCCACAGTTTGTCATTATGGTAAAAGGGGAAATCAGTGGTTTCAAAACTCAAAACAAATCAGAATTTGGGGAAACAATGTGATTTTTTTCATTGATGAGTAACGTAACGGACGGTGATATTTTTTTCTTTTAAATATTTGAATAATTATTTAACAAAAAGTTGTTTTCTGAATCCTTTAACCACATTTTAAATTAATAAATAGATTTATTGATTTTACTTGTTTTATAATATTTTAATTGAGTATCTGAAATTAAAAAATGGTTAAAATACCTTTTAATTTTAAAATGTAATGAATTAATTTTAAAAATAATTGCAAAAATAGTAAAAAAATAAGAACTCAATTAAACTTTTTATTTAAATATGCTTATCATTATTATTTAATTTTTGTTCTACATAAATTTAAAAACATTACGCGTGTTATTGATAATCTATACATACATATCTATATATATCTTTATATCTATATAAAGATAATACATTTTTGTGTGTTCTATAGAAAGTTTAATAATAAATTTTAATTTCTTATACATAAATGGTAAAACATTCGTAGTAAAAATAATTAAATAACATATATGAAATACTAAATAAAATTGTTTAATTTATTAACTTTTATAAGAACTAAAATTAACACGTGTTTTAAGAAAGTGAGCATTTGTAAAATAATTAGAAATAAAAGTGAATTTTTAATTTAAAGAGTTGATTAAATAATTTCTAAAAGTTCGAGTAACCTAAAAGTGAATAAACGTTCCAATAATAGATAACTCTAATGACCAAGTCTTCTGTTTTCTTAAGAACTTCAAAAACAGAAATAAAGATATTTGCTGTTTTAGTACATAAAGCATGGAAGAACAGAGAGATAATACAGCAGATTTACAAAGTTAATCAATAAAATATAATTTTTTATTTATTAAATTTTATACTAATTTTTTATTTTCATTTTATCATTAATTTATATTTTCAGAAATTGTATTTATATTAAATTATTTTTAAAACTTACTTTTATAAATTATCTTCTAATATAAGAAATAAATCATCTTCGCAATTATGATAGAGAAAAGTGAAAAACATGATTTAATAATTTTGATTGAGTTTTAATCTCTGTCATTTATTATTGTGAATCATAATCTAACAATTGTAGATATTTGTTTTCTATTTTTATTTTTTAAGAATTATTTTCATTTGAAACAACAGTTTTAAAAAATACATTAAAACATAAACTTTGTTAACACCGTACCTAAATAAATTTTATTCAATTAGTCAAATTTGTGCCACTAATTATAATTAAATAAAAGCACAATTGCATTAAAATAATGAGTTAGTGCGTGAAACGTGGGAATAGACATACACATACACTTGCATCTCTGACTATATTTTCGCCAATAATAAGATTCCAGCAAAACAAGACAAATTCTTCCTCTATCTTCTTATTTTCTCCTTCTGATCAGGAATATTAAAAATATTGATTTTTTATTATGATTTTTTTTTGGATTATATAATTTACAAGTAATTTTTAGATTGTGAATATAAAAGTTATTTCTGAATTAAATTATTTGGAAGCAAAACAATGATATTTAGATTGTGTGATATGAAAATTATGTTTTCCTTTTTGGCTTTTAGATAGTAAGGTTTGGAAGTCAACAATAACTTTTGAATTATGTAATTGAGAAGTTGAAAATAATTTTGGAAAGTTGAACGGGAAAAGAAAAAAAAAATAGTAGCTTTTGGATTGTCTAATTTATAATTACATTTTAACTTTTTAATCTTGAATTATATAGTATAAAAGTCATTTTTGACTTCTATATTGAATGATTCGGAAGTTTTTTTTTTCTTCGTAGAATCTAAAAATCATTTTCAAGAAAAAAAATCAAATTATATAATATGAAAACTATTTTTTACTTTACTAAAATCGTTTTTTACTTACAAATTTTTACATTTAAAAAATGAAATTTTTTATATTCATAATGAGGAACAAAAAGTATAGAGGTGCAGGAACAATTTGTCCATATATATATATATAGAGATAAGTAAACCCTATACTTTTTGGTCCTCAATTAAACTTTGTTTCTTGCATGAAAAATAAGTTTAATTCATTACTCTCATCTATTAGTATTTCATATGTAATTAAGGAAATGTTTAGAAGATTAATATTCATAAACAATTAAAAATAGAAGAATAGATTATTTTCCTATCATTTCTATAAAGAAAATCAATTATTCTCTTAATTCTTAAAAACCAATTCTTAGATATTTACACGAGAGAATGGATTCGAGGGAGATTATTACATGAACATATAGGAGATTTGAGAATAATTTGTATTTTATTTTTTTTAAGAGATTTGAAATTGATTGAGTGTGAATTTAAAAATAAAATTTGTGTAAGGAGTTACCGATTGATAAATTAAAAAAATATTTTAATTGATAGAAATTGAAATTATTAAAATGTTCTTAATAGTAAAAGTAATATAAAATGATATTTATTAATAATATATTTATTGGTAAAAAATATTATAAATAGATAAAAAAATTAAAATTAATTATACAAATGAAATAAATTTGTATTTAAGGAACAATTTTCTATTAATCATATCAAAATGAAATAAATTTGTAAATAAGGGTTTACTTCATAGAGGATACTATTCAAATTCTTATAAATAAAATTACAATTGATTATGTTAATTATATAAAAATGTAAAATATTAAACCTTAATAATAAAACAACACCAAGTAAAACATAAACTCATATAAAAGTTCTTAATAAGATAAAATTAGAATAACTAAGAAAAAAGAAATACTTCAAATAAGATTGAGTTTTAAATTGTATGCAATAAAGAGAATAAGAATGATGGTGCAACTTCAACACATTCACAATCCACAACACTGTAAGGAAAAAATGTTGTTGTCGCTTGCTTCAGCCTCAACAAAGAGAATGGTTGGTGATGGACAACAAAATTGTAAGAGCAAAGAAGTTAGGCTTCATAAGAATAGAGAAGGATGTCATTATTGTATCGCAAATAGAGAAGGGAGTTGAGAGTAGACCAACCATAATGATGAGAGTAGCAATTGTCCAAAATTTCCACTAGCAACAACAAAGAGAAATAACAAAGAAATGGGATAGTCAAGAACCCTCGCTGCAATCACATGAAGCTCGTAACAGGATACAATGGTCATAGAATCAGTTACAATGCAGTTGGAATCGATTACAATGCAGCTGAAATTGGTTACGGTTCACCATGGAATCGAATACGTGGATGTTGGAATTGATTCCAACTTGTAGTGGAATCTCATTTCTCTCTGGTCTTTATCTTTAACCTCTTTTTGGTCTTCATCTTCAACCTCGCTGCATGTCACTACATCAACCCACGAGGCTCCATTTGAGGGGACTGTTTTGCTTTTCATCTGCAAAAGAAGCCAAACATAATGAATGTCTTAATATTGTTACTGATCAAGTTGGAATCAATAACTTCAACAGTTGCCAGATTTTCTTCACAATACATGCAATGGAATCAACTACATGAAATTCAGAATCGATTACACATGTTACATTTGGTGTGGTCATTACAAAATTAGGAGAGGGAAAACATGATATTTCTCCACAACTCCCTTCATATATGAACACTCCATCGGGTGATAAAAAATCAATGCAACCCGCAATTCATTGCTTTCCCTTCCTTGCATATCACTTGAAGCTAACATGACATATTTCTCCAATCCGTCCTTGCCATTCTTTTTGAACAATAAAGAATGTTCAAACCAATAGAGTCTTAATGACGATTCTCAATGGTGAAAATGATATAATGAGATTCGTGTTAAATCACAACATACTAAAGCATTCCTGATATCAGATTCAATAATGATGTTATTATCGCATGAGAATTAGCCATGAAAACATTAACTTGAGTGCACACAAAAAATTCAATTATTAGTAGTTTTTGAACAAAATAAAAATCATTATTAATAAAAATTCAATATTACTACAATTAATAATAATAATAATAATAATAATAATATTTTCTTAAATGAACAAAAGTAAAATTATAGCCATCTAATTATGGAACTTATAATATATTAGACATTTCTTTCTGTTATAATCAATTATGGAACTTATATAATCGATTATTTTGTCACTTAGCCTATTTAGTCATCCATTTGTCTTTCTTAACATATTATGTTTTTCTCTCTGTTTTAATCGATTATGTAACTTATGTAATCAACTATAACAGACTATTTTGCCCCTGTTTAGCTTTCTAAGTATTATGGTTTAATTTAATGGATTATATCACTTATGTAATCAATTATTATGAGAAACTAGATTTTCAACATGTTTTGGGCTTATTTCACTAATCATGAATGGATTAATACATCTAACACTAACATGTTAATGATCTAAACATTTGTTATGTCATTTTGTTGTGCAAGAATGATTAAAACCATTTGTAATCATTTAAAATTATTCATCATCAAAAACCAATATATGTAGATACTAGGCTCCCCTAATCAACAATCTCCCCCTTTTTTGATGATGACTAACATTTTCTACAATTTCCATTAACTCACCCCCCTTTGGGCATTAGCAAAAAATGGCACAGCAATGTATTAACTCCCCCCTAATTCAAATGTGCAGTACATGGAATGCATCAACAAATTTATGAATCAATTAGGCATATGATGTCCCCCTATCAAAAACAATATGTGCACTAATGAATGTTGTGAGCAATGTAAGAATTTTGCCATGATCAAGATTAGCTCAAAATAACTTTCCCAAAGCAAATATAATTAGATATGTAGGGAATGATAGTTCATTGCAAGCAACAAATGCAAGTCTCACATAAATCAGTCTAACTATGCATTTGAATGTTCTAGATATATCAATTGATAAGAAATGACATTTTTAATTATCTAAGAACAAGATAAAAAAATACACTTTTCGTTAATGAGATGTAATATCAATTAATCATAGTCATAGTGAACAAATCCATTACATTTTGTACATGTATTGGAGTTTAGAATTGCTTAAACATATGTAACAAATCAAGTACACATTTCGATACTTAAAATCAAATATGATTTTCAAATTTAAGCACAAGCACAATTACCATGTATTATGCAGCAAAAATTTGATTCATATACTAAAAGAGTTATGTAGTAGAATTAGAAATGCTTGGTTAAATAAAAATGATGTGTATATCTCTATCATAATCAAATTCAATGTGAATTTAAATTGGATAACACATATGATGGGCATTGAAGTCAAAGCATATAAGAAATGACCATTTAGACTTATACATCAGATCAAATATAGCCATTGGATGCATATTTTATTAGTTGTCACTTAATCGATTATGCTCATTGCTTAACCGATTAAAAACCTACAGTACTATGTAAACAGAGCATATATGATAATATATTCTTTTCCACTTGGATTTACACATGTAGAGTTATGTTCTCTATGCCATATAATGCCAATATTCAATACATCAATTTATTCTTTCAAACATGATATTGAATGATAAAGGGAATGGAATCATATTCAATTTCACAATACTAAGTGTTAAATATCTGATTTAACATGCTATAATAAAATCATCTTGGTAGTCTATTGAGCTTGATACTAACATATTCAGATCTTAATAATATGAAGTAAACACCATGTTAGAATAGATCAACTTAATCATTCATATAGATTTAGAAATGAGAATCAATGAATATCAACTAACACAATTTCCAAACATCAGATATATAGATATAATCAACCAGCAGCATAGTTAAAAACACCAAATACAAAATAGTGTTTAAAATAAAAGTATTGTGTGTCAGAGCGGTGCAACAGAATGATTAACGTGTACAATAAACCAAGAGAGGAGTGAATTTGTTTTTTATCGCAAATAATACCTTTAATAATTTTCTCGTAAAATATAAATTTTTTAATACCAAATTAAACAAATAAAAGAGTAAGGAAGAGAGAAAATTGCACAAGTGATTTTTATACTGGTTCGGATCACACAAATCCTACGTCCAGTTGTTAATCTCAACTGAGAATTAACACTTCACTATCACAAACCAACAAACTGTTACAATCACAAAGAAAATAAAATAGTTTAAGGTTAGAAAACCTCTCTTGTTATACTAAGAGATGAAACTCACTTCCCTTGAAACCCACAAGGGATGAATACCTCCTCCGAATGCTTCAAGAAGGATGAACACCTCCTTTGAATCTTCACAAAGGATGAACACCTTCTTTGAATCTTCACAAAGGATGACATGCTTTCAACTCAGCAACGACAACAAGACTTAATCACACTCCCAATGAAAGTTCTCGGTCTATGCCAACACCAAGTTCTCAAAGCTAAAGCACAAGGGTTACAAAAGCCCTAGAATACACTTATCAAAGCACACAACTAAACAGATAAGATTTTCAAAATAAACGTACTTCATATTTTAGAATGAGAGTCCCAATCCAATTTATAGAGATCTCACTCAAGGATACCTCCAAAAATCCGTTGTAAGCTAATTAACGTGTGATAATCGATTATCCATTTATGGTAATCGATTATGTATTTAATGAATGCACAACGGTCAAAAAATTGCTTAAAAATTCTCATAATTTCTCGTGATAATCGATTATGGAAAGTCATAATTGATTACTGATAATCAATTATTATAAGTTGATAATCGATTATCTTGAGTATAAAATGAGGTTTTCTGATTCAAAACGAATTTTAACGCAACCTAAGACAAACAATACATAGAATAAAAGATAAACCACATCCTATTCATAAATATATCAAAATTCAAAAGCTTTAATAGAAGACAAGTCTTCATGAAGATCTTCTTGCAACAAGAGCACTTAAAATTTGACTTTAAGGCATCATCAAAACTTCTTCTCTTCAGCTTTATTCTAACTCTATGAGTGAGTGAAGGTACTGTCCTAATCAGCTAAAGCAGAGAATACTAAAGTACTTGAGTCTAAAGCCATATGGCTTGAATATTACTGGTTTTCAAAAAGGATAAAGACATATTGAATGCATATTCTAATCTGACACATTTATACAACCTTCTTCTTCCATACCCTATTCACTGTTACGTTAAAAGACATCTTCATCATCAAAATCATCATCCAAGTTTTATCTTATCTAACTTTTTCTGAATTTTAGTAACAGATTTTTCAAGATTATCAAACCTAGCTGACTAAATCTTCATTTGCTTAGCCATAAATCTTTCAAAGTCAGTTCTGGGTTTGAAGGTAGGTTCAACATTTGAAGCGTCCACATTGAGTGGCTCCACATCTTCTCCTTCCATGGGTTGATGTTCGTCCTTAAAAGCTAAGCCTGTTTTTACCTTTTCTCAATTCCTTGTGGTGTAGGGCAAGGTTGGAGATGATATTGGTTTTGTTATAGCCTCTTGTCACCTCATCAGTAAGATCAACATTGTAATGGCTTATAATGATGGAAGCAACCCACTCTTCAAGTTAGAGTAGCTCCATGAATCAAAAGAAGGCAACAAAATGGATTGGTGAAGGAATTCTATGGTGCACACCAAGTGTTTGTGAAATGGTTGGTGAGTGTGTGAGGTTTCTCAATCTCAAAAGGCCTTCCAAAGGGGAAGGAAGCTAGAGGAAGAGGTGCGAAATTAGCACTAGAAGGTGAACTCTGAAAGATAAACCTGGAGAAATCTCAACAGCGTTTCTTTATCAAATTCAAAGTTGATTTTACAAAGGAGATGCATCTCTCTTTTATAGGTGAAGAGAGAGCTCTGAATCTTGCTTTGCAAGCTTCTACAATTCTAAAAGAAGAGTACTAGAGACGCTACTAAGGTTGGGCTGCAAGTTCCATGCCAAAAAAATTAGAAATGTGCTTCTTTTTAAAGATAAAATCTGGTGCGTTTTGGCTGGGCGCGAGCTGGCTATGACTGAGGGAATTTCTGTTCCGAAAGGTAAATTTACATTGCAGTCCAATCCGGAAGCTATTTCCTCCAATCCGGAAATCACTTAAATTCCACTCTTCTTTGCTTCCTTTGCTCTCTCTAGCTTGGCAAGCCTTCTAGGATGCATATGCATGATCTCCACCTTTATTTGTGATCTACAAAACATTACAAATGTGTTTAGCAAAGAAAATCCATCTAAGACTTAGATAAGGAAAGAACTTCTAGAAATCCTTATTCCACTTTCTTTAGTCTTAGTTTAAGTTGTTATTTCTTTGGATGGAAAGTCCTAAAGGAGTTGCCATCATATAACCTTGGACAGAAAAACATCATAGGGAAGACATGCCATATTTTGTTTTGTGACTTTGATCATATGATCACAAATAGTTGTTGTTCAATCAGTTTGAAGTCATCCTTTCATGGCATGAATCAGATAAATGTCCTTTGTGGTCAGTTGAGCATGATTACTCCCCCTAGGCAGTAAGTGAAAGCGTGAATAAAATCACATAATCTATCATCTCTTTTCAACCCTCCTACCCTATACAATGTATAATCCCTGGGCACCTCAGGATTTATCAAGCAGGCTTTGTATATGGCTAACTTATTTACCCTAGACATTGCTAGATGTGACTTATATCCTCCTGGACGTATACCGGCAATAGATGTCCAAACATCTTCATCTAGCCTAATATCCACCCCCTTTACTCTAGAGCATATTGTACCATTAATAACTTTTAGATTTGCATAAAACACTCTTACCAAATCGGGGTACCACTCTCTAGACATTTCTACGAAGCTTGCCAACCCTTGGTACTTCAACCAGTCTTGGAAGATAAAACCATCTGTTTGAAAGAAATTTATCCCCATGTATTTGTAGGAGATGATTTTCTGAATGCGCCAAAAGCATTCAAAATTTGTTTGGGCTCCTTCATCGCTTATCCACCCATTAGGGCTTGCTGATATGGTTTTATGAGCAGCCCTTTTGACGCATTTAGAAGAGGAGGCCATGTTTTTGAAAAAAAAAAATGAGAGTTTGTGATGGTAGAAGGAGATTGAAGGTTTGAGAGCAAGGATGATGATTAGGGTTTGAGAGAACTTTGACAGAGGAAGATTTTTATCTTAAGATTCTAAGAATGAGAAGGGAAAGAACATTTTAATTGATTAGGGTTTCGTCCTAATTGATTAAGAGAAGTGGGAAATCTATTTGAATTTGAAAATCCCTTTTTGGAGTTGTTTTAACCGATTATGTTTCTAATGTAATCGATTAAACCAGTGACAGACTCCTATTTTCAGCAAAACAGAGAGAACCACCTAATCGATTAGGTTCTTTATGTAATCAATTAAAACTCACAGATTCTGTCAATTTGAATATTTTCACTCATCCTACTTTTATCTAGCATAGAGCACACATCATATCAAGCACAATGTTTATGCAGAATTGAAAATATGCATGTTTTACCAATGTTAAGACTTGTTGTTACCAATATTGATGTCCCTCTAGATGTTATGAACACTTTGAATTATGAGATATGCTTCAACTTTGTGCTTCAACTTGAGCATAGACACTTTCAGTTCCTCTCAATTTCTTGCAAAATAATTGAAGGATTAAGATGTAGGTGCCCAATTGAATTTAGGTCCTTTTATGTTAGGGGGTTTTGGTGATTCCTTAGGAATCGATTTAAATTTGCCTTTAGGTACACCAACATTTCTATAATAACAAGATTTTGATGCATGACCAATGTGATTGTAGTAAAAGCATGTTGCGGATAAAGGTTTGATCACGTCAACAAATTTTTTAGCCTTCATTTTACTACTTTTATCAGTATAGCCAATTCCTTGCTTTTTTTAGCATGCTTCTTTGTGATCCAAGTAAAGTTTCAAGGTTTGAACTACCTAGAGTGAACTTAGACAAAGTGTTCATGAGGTATTCAATTTTTTCCAAGTGTCTTGGACAATTTTCACACTCTTGAGCACTTACTTTGCTCTCTTCTATTTTTTGACTACGTGCATATTTCAATTCTTCCAGTTCAGTTTTCAGATTTTTATTCTCTTTGTCTAGGTTGTGTAATCTGCTCTCTGGACACCTATTTTCACTTTTGAGCCTATTATTTGCATATTGCATTTTTCTAGCTTCTTCATGTAATTCTTGGAATGCATCAAGGAGTTAACAATACCTGTCTTTTATGCTTTCATCTTCAAAGTTGTCACATTGCTTTCTGAAGATATTGAGCTAGCCATCAAGCATAGATTTGTTACCTCTTCAATGCTCTCACCAGATTCACTTGAGGAAGAGCTTCAGGAGCTATCTTCCTAGGCTATATAGGATTTTTTCATTCTCTGGTTTTTGTTGTCTTGATGGTTCTTTCTTCATGCTTTTGCTTCATTTTAATTAATGGACATTCAGGCTTAATCTGTCCAACCTTGCCACATTCATAGCAAGTTGGTGCAACATCAGATTTTCTTTTTCTTCTATTTGACCTTGTATTCTTGCAAAATGAGAGTTAGCCTTATTTTTGAATTTCAAGAATTTCGAGAACCTTTTTACCACGAAACTCATTGCTTCAGCGTCTGAATTTTCAGCTTCAAGATCATCTTCAGCCTCATGCTTTCTTGAACAAGTTTGATTTGTTGTTCTTACAGCAGTCTTGAGAGAAATTGTGTGCCTTTACTTTCCTTCTTCTTCTTCTTTCAATCTTCCTATCTCTAGTTCATGTTCCCCTAGCTTTCCAAACAATGTAGCCATATTCATAGTAGTAAGATCTCTTGATTCTGAGATGGTTGTAACCTTGGGTTGCCAATTTCTGTTTAGGCTCTTTAGAATCTTGATATTCAACTCTTCCTTATCAAAAGTCTTTCCAAGAGCAAGAAGGTGATTTACTATGTGAGTAATCTTTTCTGCACATCATATATAGTCTCATCATTCTTCATCCTAAACATCTCATACTCTTTAATCAAAGATTTCTCCCTAGATCTTTTTACCTCATTTGTCCCCTCATGTGTTACCTCTAAAACATCCCATTTTTCTTTTGCAGTTTCAAAAACCGAGATTCTATAGAATTCATCAATTCTAAGTGCATAGGAGATGATATTCTTAACCCTCACATCATAATTAACTCTCTTGCTTTCTTCTGCTTTCCACTCATAGAAAACTTTAGGTTTGGTCTTTCCATTTTCCATCTTGGTTGGTTCGTTCATAGGGTCCATTGATCACGACATCCCACACACCTTTGTCTATTGATTCCAAGAAGATCTTCATTCTAATTTTCCAAAAAGGATAATTCTCACCCACAAATAGAGGTGGCCTATTTGTGGATGCACCTTCTCCAAAAGTTTAAGATATACTAGCCATTTGGATCTTGTTCAATCTATTAAAATACGATTTCCAGCTCTAATACCAGTTGTTAGAAATAAGAGCCCTTATATCCTAAGAGGGGCGGGTGAATTGGATTTAAACCTGTTTTGAAAATATTTTTTAAATCTTTAAAGAGTTCTTGAATTCTTGAAATCAATAACCAAAGATTAAATGAATCAACTAAGTAAAGAAATATCAAAGAAAGATCAAAGTACACAAAGATTTATATTGGTTTAGCTTCTCACAAGCCTATATCCAGTCTTCTCCCAACAACTTGGTGTGCTACACAATGTAGAAATCAAAGATAAACTGATTAAAACACATTCCTATAGTGCAAATATATCAATACATGTGAACTCCACTTGATCTTGAATGAAATCTTGATGCTTGATCACCCAATGAAGCTTGAATTTCTCCAAGAACAGTTCTTGAGAGACCGTATACTAAAAACTCAGAAATAAAGTCATGTCAATTAAAATCGTTAATGAAACAGGTCTCCAGTCTGGTTTATATAGAAAAACCAAATCCGGACACAAATCGATGTTATTAGCATAATCTATTATACTTTTCTTTCTGTTTTAACAGATTATAACACGTGTATAATCAATTACTTCAACATTTATGCTTATAACTACCTCTTTTAACTAACCTAACATATTAGGTTATTTGTATAATGGATTAGACCTTTCTTTCTATTTTAATCAATTATGGAACTTATATAATCGATTATTTTGCCACTTAGCCTATTTAGTCATCCATTTGCCTTTCTTAACAGATTATCTTATCTGTATAGCAGATTATGCCTTTCTCTTTGTTTTAATCGATTATGTAACTTATGTAATCGATTATAATAGAGTGTTTTGCTCCGGTTTAGCTTTCTAAGTATTCTGACTTAATCTAATGGATTATACCACTTATGTAATCGACTATTATTACCAGAAACTAGATTTTTAATCTGTTTTAGGCTTATTTCCCTAATCATTAATGGATTAATACATCTAACACTAACATGTTAATGATCTAAACATTTGTTATGTCATTTTGTTGTGCAAGAATGATTAAAACCATTTTCAATCATTTAAAACTATTCATCATCAAAAACCAATATATGTAGAGATTATGCTCCCCTATCAACAAGCACAATGGACGAAAGGAGGATCTTGTGGATCAATAAAAAATGGAGAAGCATCCCATGAGCCGGCAGTAGCAGCAATGGAGAAGAAGTTGCAGATAAAATTTCCTGATACCATATCAGACTTTCTTCAATGGTGGAGAAAGAGACAAAAGAGCAGAGAGAAGGAAGAAAAGAAGACAACAAGCAGAATTGTGCAAATATATTTCTATCAGAGAAAGGTGAAAAACAAAAGGGTATATACTTCAGCTTATCAGAGAAACATACAGAAATCAACAACCTTATAACAAGCAACACAGAGTACATGGGTGAGTTAATATAAGTTATAAATCGGAGTAGTATAATTACTTAAGTTTCATTTAAAGTATTAGTGTTTGGTTCTCCCCTTTAATAACTAGGTTTTGAATGTGAGTTTCTCAGATGTTGGGATGTTAATCAATTGCAAATATTGACTGTTGAAGGGTTCTAAAGAACAAGAAGTCGAGTGAAGTGTTGCCAAGTATTATAAAGAATGAGCCAAGAAGTCCATTGAAACTTGAGAGTTGGTGACAGGTTGATCAAGAGTTCAAATTTAAAAATAAATAAATAAAGTCTATTGAAAAATGCACATTTAAAAAAAAATAAAAAAACTGTAGTAGTTGTATCATTCTCTTTTTCTTTTCACCACCAATTGCATAGTATTCGGTTACAGTTACAAGTATAAAATTTACAAGGTCCCAAATGGGAAGTGCAGATACTAGCTATGTCCCTAGTAACTTCCTACCTTTATCATCTATCAAAATCTTGGTGCAAAATATATTATAATTACATTTTTCAGAATATATGAAGGAGGATGGCACAGTACAGCATCAGCGAGGAACGATGGTGGGAATGACATCACTGACAAGATTGCTTCCAGACACATATGAGGACATGTGTTGCTCCTCCCTTGCTACATGGGATGCTGATGTTGATGCTGATGATGAGGGTGGTGCTATGTTGCCAGAACTGTCTAAGCTAACATCTGAGTAAACAGTTTCAGCTTCAGGCAACATTGCAATGATATCTTCCAGTGTCCTCACCACATCTATCATTGATGGTCTCTCCTCTGGATTGTCTTGGCAACAACTGAGGGCCAGAGTTAAGAATTTTTCCAAGCATTCAGATGTATACAACCCAATTCTGCTGTCTATGATGGAAGATACTGTGCCAGATTGATGAGCCATGTTAACCTGACATAAAATTGTGCACCATTATTGATAACTTGTTTGATAAATTGATATATGTAGTATTTCTGTGTGTATGGCTTGTGAATAAATCAGATATAGGAGAATTCAAATGTGCAGGCAGTAGAATAAAATTCTTATGATTAGTTTACTATTCAATGTTTTTGATGATTTAATGATCAGATAGAGACAGAAAAGTAGTGGACTGATGAAAAAGAAAGGTACCTCGCGAACAATGTTTTTTCCATGAGAAATTGGTTGCATGCCTGTTAAAAGCTCTAGATACACAATTCCCAGGCTATAGACATCACATTTGTCTGTCAGCTTATGAGTCAACAAATATTCTGGGTCCAGGTAACCCTGCAGCAAAATTACAAAGTAATCATTACATTCTGACTGTAGTGCCTTTCAGTATTACAGAAAAAATGTACAAAAATCAACCATCAACAAAATATCAAATGATAACAACAAATTTAAACTACATTACAGTACATAAGAATGAAGACTAATAAATGCTTAAGGACACGGTTAAGAAAATAGAAATATAAATCTTTTATTGAAGAAAACCATTTATTATGAATAATGTTAAAGTGATTTAATACTT
The DNA here is from genome assembly GCF_029865625.1 of Vigna umbellata. Classification (NCBI taxonomy): domain Eukaryota; kingdom Viridiplantae; phylum Streptophyta; class Magnoliopsida; order Fabales; family Fabaceae; genus Vigna; species Vigna umbellata. The sequence continues at coordinate 32,095,427 of NC_142167.1, read as the reverse complement.
TTTTTAATGGATAATATAAAGCACATGATGCTGATATGAAAACAAAACTTAGATGTAGCTCCCTTGGTGCTATTTAATTATTAGAATTGTTGTTCCATCTCAGTAATTCAAATAGATCTTTATTGCAAACTTTCATTATCCAAATTACCGAGGAGAAACTCCAATTCTAATAGGAGAACGATGCCGAAAGTATAAGAAACTACATCTAAATATACTATACTTAATGCCGCTTGACCAGAAAGACCAAAAAACTAAAAAGGAAAATGACAGTGGCACAAGGTGGAAGACGCTTAAGCTAATCAGGAAAAGGTAAGTGAGGTTTAAGCACTATGAAGAGGCCCACAAAAAAGCTTACAACAATTAGGGTGTGAGGAATATTACAAGGGTAAGATATTGCAAGCCTGAGAACTTTCATAATTATTTTGCCAAATTTGAATGAAAGGTATCGGTTGAATAATCCATGTAATCAGAAACTTCACAATATAACTTCAGGTCTTATATATCTGGAATTATTCCTTAATTCTAACAGACTTACTGGAGTTCCTCTCACAACTGTTGACACATATTTAGGAGCAGTTCCCTCTTCATCTAAGTCTGGTACAAGCCGTGAGAGTCCAAAATCGGCCACTTTAGCTGTAAACTTGGAGTCCAGAAGAATGTTACTGGCTTTAATATCTCTGTGGAATATAGGAGGGTTAGCCTCTGTATGAAGATACAGTATGCCTTTGGCTGCTCCCATTGCAATTCTCAACCTCGTACTAAAATTTAGGCTCCCCTTCGTTTTTCTACTTCTTCCTGCCACACCACAGTATCTATTAACTTATAACATATCTTTATTACATCATTGAGAATATCAACAATCTCATATTAAATCACTGCATTAACATTGCTTTTCCTTTCTTTCTTGAAATTTTCTTTCTTTTTAACTTCTAATTTGTTCTCTCTACTTACAAGGATGAAATGACAAAACAGTGATGATGAATTATATTAGTTACTTCCATTGTGATCATGATTTCTTTTGTTTAAGACCACAGCCTCCTCAATTAGAAGTAAAAGATGAAACTTTTGCAGTGTATTCATGGAAAATGAATTTTTAGCTTATTGAAAAGGGTTTTTCCTCAATAATTCAACAGAAGCGTATCAACTATAAAATAGTCTCACAAAAAGCTATTAACGTTGCTATACAAATCCTAAACATTTACCAAGAGATATTCTAAATTGCATGACCATATAAAATATTTTTATAACTGGAGCCCAAAACTGGAAAGCAGAAAACATGTCGGGGGAAAACAGTTATTGTGCACAATTTCATACCAGAAATCCAGTCCCTTAGGGTGCCATTGGGCATGAATTCATAAACCAGCATCTGAATCAACAGAAAGAATATATAAATATATATATGAGAATACTATTGAAAAGTCAATGTCAAGTGCAAAGCTAATACAGCAAGAATATCGTACTCAGATTATATTGGGGTTCCAAATTAAAAAAATGTACAAAATCAAGAAAAGAACTACGGTTCAAATTGGCATAACGTAAATATCTAGTATTCAACACAGAAATCTGCTAGCATTCAATCGGTTTGCTCCTTATTAGCGCTAAGTCCATCTTAGCTCACAGACTAAGATATCTAATTAACAATTAGATCAATCTTTATCTAATACCATTATTGTTTAATCGTTATTCAGATTCAAGCAGAACAAATTATTTTCGCATTCACTATAAGCTAGATACCTGTTCCCCTTCTTCATTACAGTATCCAATCAGTGAGACAAGATTTCGATGGTGTAACCTTGACAGAAGCTCAATCTCTGTCAAGAACTCCCTTTGTCCTTGTAAGGAACCTTCTTCTGCTCTCTTAACCGCCACAAAATTTTCATCAGATAAAATGCCTTTATAGACATTCCCATAACCTCCTTGACCGACTTTAGTTGAGATATTGAATTTGTTAGTAGCAAGAGCCAGTTCTTTGTAAGTAAATGCTTTCATGCCATCTATTTTGAGGGATATATTAGTAGTAGCTGCAAAAGAAATAAACATTTTAAACCTATTGCTTAAAAAAATAATCCAAACTGAGACAATCAGCAGAAAGCTTTAGAATACTTGCACATACATTTCCTGGAAATCTTCTTCTGGTATTTCATCTTTCTTCTAGTAATCAGGAGAATGATTATTGCAGATATTGCTAAAGCACAGGCAGCAGCTGCTATTACAACAGCAACTTTTATGCCAACATTAACTTTTCCCTTCTCCGAATCAATAATTACTATAACAATAAAATGAAAGTTAAATTAGAGAAACTCAGCAGAGAGCGTAAATTTATTAACCAAATTTGAGTTGCCAAAAATTAACATCAGTTATGAGATGTACCCTATCTAATTCATCAGCATAAATGCTAATGCTAGACAGAAACAAAGGAAAACTATTTCCCCGTTTACTCCTATTTTTCTAGGATCAAGATACTTACCTTTTATTTTTTCTTTTTCTAATGAAAGGATTAATATCTCAGTTAAAGAAAGGTATATAAAAGAATAGAAAATTTAAACTAATATGAATATGAGAGTAATATATATAGTAAGACTGTATAATCTCTTTGCAGTCTGCATATCATATTGCCAATCAGTTCTACCAGCAGAAAATAGTATTTCTTGTAGAATTGTTGTGCTAAACAGTACACCCATTTGGTGAGATGCAATGATAATAATATGGTTAAGTGAGCACGAATTTATTATTCATTCTATTACATAACAAAATGTTATAACATGTTGAGTTTAAGAAACTTACAATTTTCATAAGGTCCAAGAAGAGTGAAGTTCAGGAGTTCATATGGTCCAAAAAAATCAGTGCGAGGAAATCGCCATGATGAGAATTGGCGGCTAATCCGACGAACCTCACTTACATTGAACACATTAGAACGGGAATCATTATAGGAAGGGAAGAGTTTCAAATACATTCTAAGACGAGGTCCCTCTTCCCAAGCTACAGAATCTACTGATAGTTGGTAGAGGTGTAGTTTTAGGGAGTCAGTTATGTAGTGTTCAAAACTAGATCTATAGGGAGCAAAGTAAGAAAAACTTGGACTTTTCAGCCTGTATCCAATTCTCAGAGGTGCAGCACAATAGCAAGGAACTGGGGAATTAGGGGCGTATTCATAAAAGTCATCAAATGGACAAGATTGAACATGACAAACGGTAGAGCTTGTTAAGTCTTGAACTGCCTTATCTTCTTCAGGTCCACAATATTTACTAGCACTTTGTGCGTTGGAGTTCTTGCATATAGGATTACCAGAAAGCCTTCAAGGAAAAGAGGAAGAAATAATAAGAAATGTATGCCACAACAAAGGCAAATCATAGCTTTGACATTGTTTTTCATAGTAAAAATGAATCATAGAATAAAAATTAAGCAGAAATATATGTATATAATATCACGAACATGATATGAACCAGAGCCATAGAGAAAGAGTAAATCAGATAATGTGTTTACATTCCATGTAACGAAACACATGTAATAAGAATACCTCAAGGTAACATTTGCCGGGGGGTTCAGATTTCCCGAAACATCCTCAAATGAGTTGTTATGGAGATCACTGCAAGAATAAGACAAACATAAGTTGACACCGAAAAGAAGGCAATCAATATACTAGTTTAATGCAAAAAGTCGACATTCCTTGAGAATGAAAAAATAATTTAGATAAAGAAGTTACATCATAAGTTTATCTTTCACACTGAAGGACATATTCTGCCATATGCTAGCAGGGATGGAACCCAACAGTAAATTATTCGCAAGTGACCTGTGTTTGGCAATGAAACAAAAGATTCAACCCAATGTGCAAAGAATTGAACTTGTATAAAAGTGTCTAGATTATACAAGACTTCAATATGTTGTTATGTAACAATTGGATAAAATATTATGTGAAAAGAAGGTTGATATTCTCACAATTTTTGAAGATGAGGATAAGAGTAGCTTCGAGGAATAGATCCGTTCAGAAGATTATTGGACAGATCACTGCAATTGAGTGAAAATAAGCACATTTCTCAATATTATTATGCCTTGCATTAAGTTAAATAAATATTGTGAAATAGATAAGGAAACCAAGAGCATTATAAATAGAAAATACATAGAAAAGTTGGGCTATTTGCATACATAGTTGTCATATTGTCTGCCAGCTTATTTGATGGTAAGGGTCCAGTGAATTGATTCCAGCTAAGATCTCTAGAAAAAATAAACCAGTCACAAATGAGTTGGTAGCAAAAAAATAGGATATGATTTCACAACCATTCGGCACAATATAAAGCAATAGGTATCATCAAACATACAAATAGGTAAGCTTGGGTATTGAACTGAAATCAGGAATAGCTCCTCGCAGACTGCAGTTTCTTAGACTTCTGTTAAATCAAAGGGGAAATATTAGCTAAAATAATCAGTCATTTAATATGTGTAACATCCTACATTAAGAGAACAAAATAAAATAAAAGGACAAGTAGCTAATGCTAAAAATACTTACAATTTCACTAGCCTGGTTAAGTTTGCATAGGTAGAAGGAATTCCATTCCCGCTAAAGTTGTTGTTATCAAGCTGGCTGCAAGGGAAACAAGTAAATATGAAATCAGAAACTGCATCTTAAACCCTTTTTCTGGCCAAGGTGAAGTACTCATGAAGTTATGCAAGTTTCATGAACTTGTGGCGACAATAAGGAAAATCCTTTCTCCTAAACTCTTAAATCAGCCTAAACATTTTCAGAAGAAAAGACACAATGTTATACATTTTTTGTTTTTTCATTTAATCCTCCATGGATCATCCAGAACTCTACAGTCATAATCTTATTATAACCTTTCTAGTAAACATGTATATCTATATGTTCATGAGCCATTTGTTTAAATATCATGAGAAATCTGGCTTATCATAGCAGAGCATGATTTTATCGTTTCACTAATCCTCTACCACAATTTAAGCACAGCCTGTCAATTGCAGTAATATATAAATGTATAATATGAAGCTGATAATTGAAACAAATCTAAAAGTTGGGAAGGAGAACATACAGTATTGCCAATCCATTTAACATGGAGTATTCTGGTGGAAGATTTCCAGATAAGTTATTGTTGTCCACAAGCCTATAAAGTCATTTCAACCAAAACAAAAAAACTCAGTGCAAACTTGTAAAAAGGGTCAATCCGGAGATGCACCCCAAGATGCAACAGAGGATTTGAAACACTGTAAACGTAAAAAAGAATGACTTCAATACTCACAAATGCATCAGATTTGATAACTTTGAAAGTGTAGATGGAAGTTGACCACTAAAAGAGTTGTTGTTCAGGTGACTGAAAATATACGAAATGAGAAGGATAAATTACATGTAAGAAATCAACCTCCAAGTTGAGTTGATAGTTGTTTGGCTAAGAGCTCCACTCACAGGTGTTTAACACTAGTCATGTTGGCAAGTGAATCTGGTATAGAACCAGACAATTGGTTTTCGTCTACTTGGAATCTATTTAAATTTGGAAGGTTGCCAAGCTCGTCTGGTAAACTCCCAGATAACATATTGCCATTCAAGAGCCTGCATAGAAAATACATCAGAATAACTCTTCCTGTTATAGCAGAAAAGAAAAACCATACATATGTTGGAAACAGTATTTGCTCTGTTTGTATGGTTGCATCATAAACTTTCATTAATTACAGCATTAGTATGTTCCTTGTACTGTATATTTCAGCCAATTAGACTCATGAACTGAACTTCAAAGTTAAAATATGTTTATTCATAACAAATAAAACTAAGCAAAGTCCAAATTTAACTCCCAATACATGGATGGCCAATTAAGATCCACCCCTTGAAAGAAATACACCATATCAAGCAGGACAGACAAGATCACCTTGAAATAAAAACTTGATGAGGATCAATACTAATATTTCATCTTCTATGTTAAAGTTCTTACAAGAGTTTCAATGTTTTAATGTTTCCAATCTCCTTTGGTATCGTGCCTGTCAGATTGTTCCACATGAAATCCCTTCAAGCATAAAACAATGAAAATATTAGCATGCCATAAATATTATCACTGTTTCTTCTGATACATAATTTGTTTCTAGAGATCAAAGAAAATGACGAAACTTACATTATCTCAAGATGGGATAGCTGACCAAGCTGAGATGATAGACTTCCCGAGAGATTCATTGTCATTAAGTAGCTTCAGTAAAATTAGATAACACAAAACAATCAAAATTTAGCAACCACTCGAATGTAAACTCAGTGCTATATGTAAATAAATAACCCTTTACTGTATCTAAATTATAACATTGAAATTAAGAACAAAAAGAAAATAGAAAGAGAAAAGGTCCATACATCTCACGAATATGGAAATACCCATCATCCCCCGTCTTATCAAAACACCATACCCCAGTCCAGTTTCTTGCACATGGGTCTCCTTTATTCCAGTTCTTAAGATTGTTCTTAGGATCAATCAAACTTTTCTTGATGTCTATCAGCGCATTAACTACAAATAGGAAAACATACAGGTTAATCACCAAGGTTAAAACTTTTGAATACAAAAGCAAATTACAAGTATCAGATAAAGGAAAGTGAAATTGTATAGTCTCAGAACACTTTCTCTCTAACTTAATCATTATAAAAATAAGATATTCATTTCTATCAGAAGGGGAAAAGAGGGGCAACATATCCCTCCCTATTTTCCAACTTAGACTGAAATTTCTACTTGAGCTCTCTTGTATAGTGTCTAAAATCACAGGCCAGAAAGAACAAAGTGAAAAAGAAATATTGAAAAACTTTGAAGGTGTAAAGCATATTCACCTTCTGAAGGGTCTGTTCGTCGTGATGCTGCTATGAAGGTGATAAGACAAAACGAAAGAGCCAAGGCATATCCATGAATTCTCAGAGCCGGCATCACAGTATATCCTGAAAAGCAACCAAATGGAAGGGATGATGAATAAAGGGGGTATTGAAATTGGAGCATTGCAAGGAATAAGATTCATTCACAACACACATTCAGAAAACAAAATGAATACTTTATTGATCTAAAATCTCATAAAACAGGAAAAAGTTAGAACTTCAAAAATAGTGAAAGTAGAAACCCGGTCATGTATGTCATTTTCTCAAGAAACATCAATGAAACGTAAAAGTAGAAAAATAAAAGAAGCATCATACAATAGCTCTGGCTGATTTCTCTGGTTGGAAAATGGTAGGAAGTTCAAAGTTGCCAAACTTGTCAGACTTAACTTTCCCAGATAATTAAAACCCAAAGTTATAACATTGAAGTTTTTGGCCGTAAGAGAATCATACACCACAGCAGTCAATTATTGCAATGAAATCCTTATCCAAAAATTCAGAAATGACAGAGAGAGAGAGAGAGAGAAAATCTGACTTTGGAAGGTGGGGTGGGGTGATTGAAATGTCAAAACTTGCAAGAGCGAACCTTGAAATCTGAAAAGTGAAGTGAAAGGCCTTCTTCAACAATGAACGAAAATCCGAAGTCAAAAAGAAAAAGGCCGTGGGGAACTTATTAGCTAGATCATTCTGTCACCATGAGATAATAATAATGATAATACTTAATCATTCATTGAAAACTTATTTTTGTGCTTTCATGTTTCATTAGTCTGCTGATTAAATTAAGATGAAAAAACATCTTCGTCAGTTTCTGAGATGGCACTGTCGTTGTGGTTGGTGCATCCACTATCCAATAGTCAAACACACCAAACCGGAACACGCTAATATCATATCATATTCATATAATAATCAAACACTTTCCATCTTTTTTACGCCCGCCAACTCCTCCACCTCCTTTTCAAAAATATCGCAGTAATTCTTTATATCAACAATTACTCTTATTATAACATCTTTCATATGTAATATTTTCACTTTATATATAGCATTTGTTTCAAATCAATTCATTCAATAAAAACATATATTGTTAACGTTTCTCATACATGAAGTATTTATTATTAAGATTAATAATCGTGCATACAATTTATAGTTGAATGACATTATAAAAAACATTTATATATTCAACACGTATATTTTTTTTCTAACAATAATAATAAGAGTTTGTTATTGAATATAAAGTAAATATTATAAAATTTAATAACTCAATATATATATATATATATATATATATATATAATATTTGAATAAATAGAATATTTAATACTATTATGGTAGTATATTTATATAATACATATTCTATTTTTTTCCATTGCATTGACTTTTGTATTTAAATATAATTTATTTTTTTTAAAATACAAACTAATTATTCATCGTTTAAACTATATTTATATCGTAAGTTTTATTATAAAATTTTAGGATACAAAATAAATATTCAAATAAAAAATTATGTATGTTCTATCAAAATTATATTTATTAAATATTTTGTTCATATATATATATATGAATAAGATGTGTTTATTCAATCTATTACGTAATTAAATAAAATATATTTAATAATTTGATAAATGCAGTCCACAATTATTCAATATATTAATTTCATAAATTTAAATTCGTCTGTTTATGTTATTAAATAAAAATATTATTTACTGGTTTGAGTATTTAATAAAAAGGTTAAATTTGAATTTATAAAAAATTCTATTAAATTTGATAGATTAGTCTATTTAGTTATTTAAATATATTAAATTGAAATTTTATATTCAATATGTTCATAAATTAAAAAATTAATAAAATAAATATTTAAAATTAAAAGATAAATTATTGATAAGATAACACAAATTTTATTACAATTTATTGAGTTTGCATTTAAACTCTACACTCTAAATCACATATTATTGTTTCAGTTAAATATTTAGTATATGATTATATTATATAGTCCAAAGATAAACTTCTAAAGAAAAACATAACATAAAACAAATGCCTATTTACTATTTTAAAGACCCATATTTGCTCTTATAGATTGATCTATTGGCGTATCAATACACAATCGTAGAAAAATAAATATAAGAAGAAATAATTATTCAATTAAATATATAATAGTTAACATCAATTCACACATTAAGCTTATTAATGATTATACATGTCATAAAAAAGACTAGAACGTTATGTAGATTAATAATTTTTTAATCTTTTTAAAGACTAGAAGTTATTAAATAATATTTAAATAATTTATATGTTTAGTTTATTTGTATATCAATTTATATTATACATTGTATAAAGACGAAAACTCTTTAATTGATTGTTTTCTCTTTTCAATAAATTATCTTCTAATAGAACCATCACTTAACCTGAAGTCTACTTTAAACACTTTAACTAAATATTAAATAAAAAGTAGTTTTATAGTTTTTATAAAAAGTAATTAGTCATACAAATGTTAAATATGTGAATTAAACTTTAACAAAATATTAAATAAAAAGTAGTTTTATAGTTTTTATAAAAAGTAATTAGTCATACAAATGTTAAATATGTGAATTAAATGTAAATTAAATGTTAAACATGTGAATTATAACATCTTAGTAACTTACAATTAATAAAATAATATATTATAATAAGAGATTGTCTCAATAAATAAATATATATATATATATATATATATATATATTAACAATTATCTAAAATAAATAAATAATTGTAAAAAAGTGTATATAAAATAATTAAGAATAATTTAGAGTTTCTAAAAACTCATATACAGATAACTATTAGAAACTAAAGAAGACTATCATTATCTCCTTCCATTAAAGGCGAAACCCTTTAGATGTTCACATTATGAAGTGATGATCGAAAAAGAAATAAACAAAACACAAGAAACCATAGATATGTTAGTGTGTACAAAGAATTATTTTAAAACATGTAAATCATATCAAATATAACCTAAGCATGCATTAAATACAATAAATCATATATACACACAAATAATCAATACTAACTTAATTATCCAGATACATGTCTTTAACATAGAAATTTATTGTAGGCATGCACTTGTAATAATATTTATGTTTTGCAGAGTCATAGACAAAAAAGTTATCATTCTACTACTCACAAGGTTAGTGTCATTCGCACCTAACACAAAATGATCAAATGGCTAGGACCTCCTACAGCTCTCACCACATAAGTAATTCATTATATTTGAGTGTGAATAATTATTAGAGTTCAGAATAATTATTAGAGTTTAGAATACTTTCTTACTAACCTCTCATATGTCAATTCATACACTAATGTCATCACCACAAGGAATTTCTCCTTAAAATTTCTTCAAACACCATCACCACACATAAAATCTATTATAAATCTATCTCAAATAGCCAAAGAAAAAAACAATCCAACATACAAATTGATGCTCAAATGTAGTGCTCAAAGCCAAAACTTTCGCAAGAATAGTGCTCAACGACAATACCGACGCTCAATGTCATTCTTCTCGCAAAAAGTTAGACTGAGCGAAACTTTTTGTTGCTCAGCGTACTGGACCTAAAAAGCTCCAGGCTTGTAGTATAAAAGTGGTGCTTAGTGGTGCCTTGTTGCCACTCAGTACCAAAACATTCACAAAATACAATGCTCAGTGGTACAAACTAGTGCTCAACAGTCTGAAGCTAATATGTTCCCAGATCTACACAATGAGGCTGGCGCTCAGCATCAGTCTGTCACCTCTCAACACTAATTTGTTGCCTCTCAATGGTATACCAACTATCAACAATTTTATTTTGTGTTTTTTAAGAAACTTGGATCTATTTAATCGATCAAATTGATATTCTTTTCTCAATGCATTGGTTCAAAACAGTTTTAAACATGGAAACTCATACCAATTTGTCTTATTACTCAAATTGTAAACTTTCTCAATCACACAAAACCAAGCAAAAATAATCAGGCATGAAACAAACTTCCAAATCATTCAAATCAATTCACTCATACTCAACAATCAAATTCATTAACATGCAAAACATCATATTTATCAAATTTATGCACACAAAACAACTAGCTTCCCTTACCTAACCCAACAACTCACAAGATCCTAACTAACGAAACTCCTTCCAACTTGTAGGATAAGGATATACTGTTAGGATAATTGATCAGTAGAGATTCATATAGATTACTAAAACGACACATGCAAGTGGAAGAATGATCATATGCAATAAATAACAAAAAAGACAAAAAAAATATGGTTGAAAGTGAGCTTACTTAAATAGAGAAACTAATCGATTCAAATTGAAGAGCTTGATCCAGGGATCAATCTAAGTATGAGTTCTTCAATCAGACGAACAAAAAGAAATAACTCTTAGAGATAAGTTAGAGAACTCTAAAAAAATAATTTCTAAAAACATTGTGTTTTAAAATAATGAAACTCTTTCCAAACAAAACTATTTATATTATAACTTTTTAATATTAAAAAATTACTTTTAAACTAAAGTTATTTTTAAAATATCATTTTTTAAGTCTTGAACATTAGAATTCAACCACAAATAAAATAACTTCAATATTTATTCGTTACCTTGTTCCATATTTGACCATACAAAATAAATTATTTTTGTCTAATAATACACAACTCTTCCATCTTAAGTAAACTAAATACAAAAAATTAATATATCTTTGTTACACAAGTAGGACTAATTCCATAAAAACCTAAAATAGATTTAAGTCTTAATAATGTAATCAATAATAAGTATTTTAAATGTTGTCAAATAAATGAAAACTTTATCTTTGGCATATTTTTCATATGTGAATTATATATGTTTTGGTATTGAAATATACATATCCAAAAAGTATTACATCGAATAATAACACAGATGTTTTGTGACTTGCCTAATTAAAAAGGACAAATTTCATTCACCATCACATTTTTTGGTATTCGACATTTCCGGTATTATTTTAAGATTTAATTATCATTTCACATAAGACTTCTTTATCAAAGTAACATTTTCTAACCCACACGTTCTGATTGTACATTTCTACCACCGATTAATTAATCATTTGTAAATATACTCTCTAGTATATTCATTGTCTAAAAATAGTATAGATATATTTCTTTTATTTATTTATTTATTATTTTTTAAGTTTAAAATAAGTTGAAATTTGTTATTTTAAACTTTAATATTTAACTAATATACATATATTTATTTATGACAGAAAATGTAAAATGGAAAGACCCTCTAGTTATTTTATTACATCTTTGAGATGTTTTATAAAAGCGAGGGTCATCTAAATATTAATCTAATTTTTCAAATTATCTTTGAAACTTTTATGGGTACAACAAACTTTCTCAAATGGGGAAGGATTAATAGAAGAAGTTTATATTGAACATTATAAAACTAATCAATTTCCAATCATATGATAACATCGTCATTAATATAATTAGTGTGAAAATGAGAGAAATAGCACTTTAGAATCTTGGTTTGTTCAAATGTGAAAAATTCCTAGATAGATGAATGAGTATTAAAAATTGTGAAAGAAGACAAAGTCCATATGAGAATAATTTGTTTCCATTATCAAAGTGAACTTCTTTGCTAAATCAATTTTCTTTTTCTTTTCTTATTTTATTCTTATCACATTACACTTTCTCTATCCCACTTATACAAAGATTAAAGACATGGTGAATCTTAGGAAGTAATTTTTTTTTTGTAAAGTGTAGAATTTTAGTAGTGATTTTTTTTTTCTGCATTAATTTCCGTCTTTACGTTAATGTTTGTATTAAAAAGATTCTATAGACGTGACTCGATATTTGGGTTAAAATTCATTTAAACTAAACATAAATAATTTTATTATATATTTTACCATAATTAATAATTAAATTTATGTATATAATATTATGTATATAGTAATAAAAAAATTACACATTTTAATAATTTTTATGTTGAAAAATAATTATAATAAACTATTTTATTTGTATATTCGGTCATTTAACTAATTTTGATATAATTAATTGCTAAACTAATTTTTATATAATTGATCACTAAATTAGTTTTATATATCTCATATCTAAATTGATATTTATATCATGATTGTAAGACCCATGAAGAATTTTTATAATAGTAAATTTTAACATTTTATTAGTAATAATAATTTTAATGGATAGAAAAATGTAAATTTTGGATATAAAATTATAGTAATTATAGAAGGAGAGGTTCAAATTTTTTGATAACTTATTTAGGATTTTAAAGAAAATTGAATAGTAAAAAGTGAATAGTGAATAGTAAAAAGTGAATAGTTAAAAAATAAAAAAAAAATTAAAATTGTGGAAGAGATAAACACTCCACGTAGAATTGAATCAGAGATATGAATTTAGCAAATGGTGATTAAAATAACATTTTTGTAATAGTAAATGAATAGTAAAAATGAATAGTAAAAAAAAATGAATAGTAAAAATGAATAGTAACATTTTTTGGGTATAAATAGTCAAGGGGGAGGCTGAAAATTTGCACCAAAATTCTAGAAAAATTTGTGAGAGAAGAGAGTTGGAGGAAATTCTAGTTGTAGAGGGGAAATTCTGGAAGTTTTCTGAGAACGGTTTCAGAGAAGGAGATTAAGTCTGGAATAAAGGTAAGGGGAGTTACGTTTAAGTTTTTGTTTTGTATTATCTTGAGTCTTGCATATGTACTATTTTGCTTTTGTTTGATCTTAAATCTTGAATATGAAATATTTTGTTTCTGTATGATCTTGAATTTTGAACGAGAACTTGCTTCTGTGTTTAGATCCAAGTGTGATAGTTGTAAAATGTGATGTTGATTATGTTATGCCATTTGTATGTTATTAGTTGTTTATTTTTGTATTTTTGGATGAATTAGAAGTTGTCTAACCGACTCTGCCAGATTCAACTTCTTGTTTCCCCAAACTTTCTATTGCTTTCCTTATTCATTTATATTGTATTTTTGGAAGGATGAGGAGTTGTCTAACCGACTATGCCAGATTCAACTTCTTGTTTCCCCAAACTTTTTATTTCTTTCCTTATTTATTCTTATTACATTTTTGGAAGGATTAGAAGTTGTCTAACCGGCTCTGCCAGATTCAGCTTCTTGTTTCCCCATACTTTTTATTGTTTTCCTTTTTCGTTTTTATTTTTGGAAGGATTAGAAGTTGTCTAACCGGCTCTGCCAGATTGAACTTCTTGTTTCCCCAAGAATTTTTATATTAGGATTATTTTTGATAATTGTCAAATACTTGATTCTTCTATGACCATTTATAGTAATATTTCCTTTGTTTATAATTATTTTGTATGAATTCTACTATGAATGTATATTGTGATGTTTGATATGAAATTATGCATTTGAAATATAGTATGAGTCTCGGGGAGAGACTCTATAATGGTATGGTATTAGTGTATATGTTGATGTTGAGGGTCCTGTTGTTGGTGGTTATCCTAAAATTCTAATAATTGTCCAGTCTCAATTAGAGAAGGATGTGTTATGTGGTGAGAATAGTAGGAGGTCCTAGTCTATGTACATAGACGTTAATGGACTAACCTTGTGGGTGATGTGATATATTATATTTGGCCATAACTGCGTTGTAGATGTCACCACAAGTGCATGACCACCCGAGACTTCCATCAACATTATATCCGGATAATAGAGTCTAGTATGATAATTGCATCTTATAAGAATTTATGGTGAATGTATTACGTATAATAATAGTGTAATGCTTTTCTTTGAATTTTGCATGGTAGCTCACCCTTACTTGTTTGTTTGTGCCGGAAAATCTTATTTTGCGATGATCGTATAACGTTTATGTTATACGGGAGCAGATGCTGGAACGACGTCCGAACCAATACAAGTGAAGGAGGAAGCAGCCGAAAAATGAAGAGTAGTTTAAAAAAAAAAATTTAGGAGTGTCTTAATGATGTTTTAAAAAAAATATGTATTTCCAGTGTGAACTATGTTACTCATAAATGGATGATTGTAATACTGTACGATGTTTATATTATTAATAAAATAATTTTGTGTGTGAGATGTTTAATTTTTGGGGTGTTACAATGATAATTAAGTTAGTTTTTAAATCCGAATCTAAATTGATAATATTAGTTACTAATATTTTAGTTATTTATAATTATTAAATTATAAATTAATCTTTAATCAAATGATTGACTAATTTTATAATTGAGATCTCCATATTCATAATGATTTATTTAAAAATTAGTGACTAATTTTATTTATTTTAAAGATTAATAAGTTAGTTAGTCCTTAATTAAATTAACGATTAATTTTAATATTTTAGAGATTAATAAATTAATTACTAAAATTAAATTTTCTTGTAATGTATAAATAAGAAGTCTCTATCTTTACCAACAAAATACATGTGTTTATGTTGTATCTATATATTATGATATAAATGCTTGATAACCACGATTTTTCTCTCATAAGTATTCCAAATGCTATATACACGTTTGTACAACAGTGCAATAAATTTAAAATATAACCAATCAAAATTAATCTGTTTTTTTGCAAGCGGACAAACTAGTTTGTCGGACTTAACCCTTTTTATGATCTTAATATTCTCTAATATATCAAATAATAATAAATATTAATTTCAATTGAAATTAAATGAATTTTAAAGTATTAAACGGGAAATCAAATTGAACCATTTAATTTTGAAAACATATATCCAAATCAATCCAAAATAATTGTTTGCTTTAATCCGTTGTTGAACTTTTGAATCGATTTTTTTATTATTCTTTTAATTTGATTTTATTCTAAATGATCCTATATAGCGTCATACTTATGAATATATACACTAATAGAATCATAGTGACACTTACAAATATAAATACATATAGTCATTCATTGACAAAATTAACAATGGACAGGAATATTTATTCACTTAATTATTCATAACTTAGCAAACGTGGGAACCTAATTTATAGTTAAAGTTGTCGTGATATTTGTTATATTTTATATTTCTTTTCAGTGTATTGAAGGTCCACGAGTTTCACATCAGAATCCCATTTAATCTTTATAATCAGATTAATAGCTATGAAGAGGGTTGACAAAATAATAATAATAATAATAATAAAAAAATCTTCTATTACAAATTGAAAGTATATGTATATTTTATAGAGCATGTTTATGATAAGCATATCATAAATTATGAACACGATTATCAACTTCATTTCCATTAATAGTTAAAAGCCAAATATAGTATATTTGTTATATTAGTGGAATGTTTTATTACCGACAACGATAAAAGGTGTAATAATTAACAAGAAGAAATATAACTGAATTTTGCATGTGATCATTATAAGTGTAGGATTAACTAATTTGTACTTTCTTCCCACTTGCAAAATATAATATTATTAGTGGGAGAAAGCATCTTCTTGTGTTCAAACTCATAGTAGTTTCCTTGTCGCCATACCACATTCTTAAAAGCACAATTGTCTTAATTATAGTAAGTATAGTTGTCACATAAAATATAAAATATTATTACAAAATAAACACATTTAGATAGATGATTGACCTAATTAGTTAGACGTACTTCAAAGTTGAAATTGTCACGTTGAAATGTGTCTTCTTTAGTTAATTTATAGTTCAAAAGTTTTACAAATACAATAAGATTTCACTTTTTATGATTTACAAAGGATTTTTCACTTTACAATTTTAAGCAAAAAGGAGAAAAATGACTTTGAAGTAAAAATAGCAAATTATCTCATACAATAAGATTTCTGAGTTAAAATATGTATGAGGAAATTAGATGAAGAACTCCTGCACATCCATGGAGTGTGTAAAAGGCAACATTATTCTTAGTTTCTGTCATATCCTTTTAACAATGACTTTCCAATTGTAGAATTTCGAATTGAATTTTGAATTCCACAATTTATAAACTTTTTACGTAAAAGAAGGGTGCTTTTGTCTACACCTATAAGCTTTCTCCCTACATCTCCAAATTAACATTTGTATCATTTAATAAAAATATATCTAAAAAAAATATGTAAACAGTAATTATCAAATCACATTTAATATGAGTTGTATATTTACTCTCATGCACCTCAAGTTTTCACTCTTCACGTTTCATCATTCTTCTTTTTTAGCTCTCGTATGTGTGTATGATGGTGCTCTTTTCTTCCGTTTTCATCAGAAAACAAGGCCTCTTCTTTTGCTTCGTTCACCTTCATCTTTTTCTTCATTTCAAATAATCCAAGTATAAATTTTTTTTTTTAAATTTTATATTTCTTTGGTTTGATATAGTTATTTTTACCATGTACCAGATTATGAATTGTTTACGAATCTTACAAAATTTGAAATTAGGTTTAGATTTTGAAATCCACATAGAAAATTATTGAATTTCGAAATTTTAGTGAAAAAAGGTCATCAAATCTTGAAATTGTCTAAGTGAAAAAAGGTCATCAAATCTAGTTAAAGAAGTTATCAAATTTCAAAATCTGATTTAAAAAATTATTAGATTTCAAAATCCAATTTAAGAAGTGACTGGATTTCTAAATCTGTTTAGAATATAACTGAATTTCAAAATCCAACTATGGTAGTAACTAAATTTCAAAATCTAGTTAAGGTGATCAACAAATTTCAAAATCTGGTGAAACCCATTATCGGATTTCAAAATTTGACTAAGCCGTTAACTAAATTTTGAAATACGGTAACTACCTTAACAAGGTTTCGAAATCTGGTGATCCTTAATTCTTTTTTGTAATCTCTTAACTTTTTATTTGTTTTTTACTATTATTTTAATTTTTATACTTTTTTATAATAATTTCTTGAGATATTATTATTAGTATCGTTATCAAAGAAGTGAGGTATTCAATGGTAGTGATGTTATGTCATATTGTAAGATGGAAGATTATCCTTTCAGTGTGATGGACTCACAAGTAAATTCGAGCTTTATATTATATTTCTTTTCTTTTATCAATGAAATGTGCGAGGAAGATTATACAAATAATTCTACAACTAATCATATCTTTTCCACACGTGATGACTTAATTAAGTGAGTTTAACGGATTGCTTTTGATTTTCGATTTGTTGTTGTAATTATAAGATATGATAAAGCTATTGGTCAACATGTGAGAAAGACGTTTGTGTTGTTACGATATGAAAGGGGAGGAAAGTGCATAAAATACAAATATGATGTTCAACCAAGTATATAAGACATAAGAAAACGCAAGTGTCCTTTTAAATCGAGGGGAAAACCAATTTTTAATGGAGTAGGGTGGGAATTAAAGGTTATCTGCAAGTATCATAACCATGATTTGACAGAGAGTTTAGTTGGTCACCCTTTTACTGGGGGGTTAAATTCCACTGAAGAGTCATTGCTTATTGATATGACTAAGAGTCAAGTAAAACCTACAAATATTCTACCCACACTCAAAGAAAATAATGATTATAATGTGACGACAATTAAGCAACTATATAATACAATATATAATTACAAACGATCATTGAGATATTTGAGAATTGAATTACAACCCTTGATGATGATGTTGGATCGTGATAAATAATCCATTGAAGTAGACGTGTCGACGGATCTAAGGTGGTAACTGACCTTTTTTAGAAACATCCTGATGTAGTTAAATTATTGAATACATTTAATGTTGTTTTGTTGATGGATACCACATACAAAACCAACAAATATCAATTGTCATTGCTTGATATAGTTGGAGTCACATCTATAGGGTTGACTTTCTAAACATTCTTTGCATTCTTATCAAGTGAACGGAAAAATAATTTCACCTTGCCTCTAGAAAGGCTTAAAGGATTATTTTTGACATATGAGATAGGTCCACAGGTCATTGTTAGTGTCAGAGTCCTCGTTTTGATGAATGTCATGGATTATGAACATGAATCGATGTTTACTGATTGTGTTAATTGCCTTTATTATGTTTGTATTTCATGACTTTTATTCTTTGAATATGTCGATGAGTCTTGG
The DNA here is from genome assembly GCF_029865625.1 of Vigna umbellata. Lineage (NCBI taxonomy): Eukaryota > Viridiplantae > Streptophyta > Magnoliopsida > Fabales > Fabaceae > Vigna > Vigna umbellata. The sequence continues at coordinate 32,076,631 of NC_142167.1, read as the reverse complement.
ATCATTCCGTATAAGTTATACTTTGTAAAGACGTGGACAAACTGGGTTATGCATTTAAGAAACACAATATCAAACAAGTATGGTTTTAATTTTGTTTTATTTAGTTGTTTTTGTTATATGTTTTGTAATATTGTTCATGTCATTTTGTATCAGGTTGAGTCGGCTCACTAGAGCCTAAAGAAAGTATCAGGGAGCAATATGGGAGACCTTCGTTCGTTTTGGGATGCAATTCATAACGTCATCATCTTACAATATAATGAGATAGAGGCATCCTTTGAAAAAAGTCTAAATCTTGTGAATAACACTTTCAAAGGAAACAAATATAAAAGACTGGTTGGACGTGTATCAAGATATGATTTGAGACTCATTGCTCAGGAGTTCGATCGAGTAAAGAATATAAGATTTAATAGTGAAAGTTGTAGATGCGTTCTGAGACGAACATATGATCCATCATGTACTTATGAATTCAAACGATATGGCTCGTGATCATTCCTCTATCTAAAATTCATATCATGTGAACTATATTGAACTTTTCAAATATTTTATCAAATATCGCAAGTAGAGTTATGCATTCAACCTGAACTTGATCTAGTGCTTAATTATTTCAAAGAAGTCAACATTACAGGAAAAATGAACATCAAACAGAAGTTACTTGAAATTGTTTATCTTGTTATGACATCTATGGTACCTTCAATCCATAAAGTGAAAATGAATGGAGCATAGAAGCGTAAAGTTCATCAATCTCAAAGGTCTACCAAGCTGAACCATTATATTTTTAGCACATAGACTCCTTGCATTCCATCTATAAAACTTCATCAACAAAAAGAGAAATACAATCTAAGGCTAAATATGTACAACAAAGGAGAGTACCCATGTTAGATTAGTTTCATCATATTTGTCACCCTTACATAGTCGATGTTGTTGATGTCGTTGTTGATGATCGTTATGACTATAAATGCATTGTTGCTTTATTGGGGATGGATGAAGAGTCATGACCCCTTATCCGACATAACCTGTTTAAAGAAGTTAATCAATGATGTGATGAATATGCAAGACTAGTGGGAAGCTATGATCAACTAGAACAACTAAGAAAGTCTTTGCTATGATTAACGTTACGTGTTGTTATAGTTGACAATTTACTTATTATGTCTTACATTTTTCTTCCGTAACAATTTGTTTCATTAATTACAAGTTAATATTGACAAGTGGATGACTATACTAGACATTGACTATGTTATTGTTAATCGACATAATGTCATCTTAGTCTGTCATATCGTCAGAATATTATGATCTTCTCACTACATAGTACATCACCTTCTGATATAAGACAACATTGATTAATATGTATAGGACACGTTCATGGATCTCATTTTGTATAGGTAAAGTTATTATTCTTTTATTCTATTATAAAAAGTCCCATTTACTAATTTTATCTTTATAGGTTCACCTACAAGAATGTTGTCCTTTACCCATAGTAGATATCATATCGTCTACCCATGGTTACCCCGAGGCACGGGCATGGTCATCTTTTTATATAACTAGGATGTAAACATTTGTAGAGTTGACGGGCGTGAATACTAGTTATGAAGACTTGCTTCAGAACTTATATTTTTGTAATGTGAACATATTTACAAATGAAAATAGAAGTTGTTTAATTATATAAATACAAAGTTGTTGTTAATTCATCGTCAAGCATATCACTCTCATACATATAAAAACTCACATAATCTCCATTAATATACTGATTATGTCAAAATTAACAAAGTTGTTTAATCATATAAAAACAAAGTTCTGACATTTCAAATATTACATAAAATTTCAAAACAACCAAATACGTAGTAAAAGGCATTGCTACCCAGATGAACGTTTGTCACATACATTTTGACCTTCTCTAATGTTGGATGCATGTTCTTTAGACGTCACACAAGCTATCTGTAATGTCTCATTAGTACACTCCCATGCTTCAGTGTCATCGCTGACATCACAACAATCAATTGTCGTATGTAAGATGCTCATCACACGACTAATAAATTCTTGCATTCAAGGTCACAACAAATTAATTAACATTCTTTAATAGCATAAATACATAAACATTGTATAGTTAAATACCAACAAACTAGATTTTGACTCCAATCTCCTGTGAACTGGAATGTCATCTGGGACATGTCATCAAAGTTAAGGTACAAGACTAAGTTGATTGTCCTCAGCAACATGAATAACATAGGGATGAGATACCCTTATGAACCACTAAAGGTATCCTTTCACACATGCAAATGCAGATGACACTAGTGTGACATTCACATATACGTGCTCAATAAAATGAAACCAACAATCATAAATTGTTATTATGTCAACTTCTTAAGCAATGTTTGGCAATTGCAGAATCAACTACTCATGCAAATTGCCTTAACACGTGTTCAAGTAGATGTTTGTGTACAATCATACCGACTTTGATTCACCTATAAAACATACTAAAGGTTAGATGTGGACGACTAATTCGATATGATTCATATGGGGTCCGGATCATCCCATCATATGTCAGTCCATCCAAATGTCCCTTGACCTCAAATAAGCTGGAAATTGGCCTCCCTATCACCCAACATGTGGCACGAAATCTATCTTCATCATAAGTAGGAAGCAGATGCCTTATTCATATCCTAGAGAAGTGCTCATAAATTCAACCCTACAAAAAACAAATTAAAGGTTGGTCAATAAAGGAAATGAAAGTGTAAGATATTTGTGCACCTGTAAAAGAATTAGATATCTAGCTAATTATTTTGTCTTAGCAAAGTTGGAACTTTTGAGCTACTCATACAAGAGAGATAATACAACAACTCCCCAAACATATATGCTGCATGACTAACTTAATCTCTTCTCGATCCTAGACAAAACAATCAGATATAAAGTTCAAACAAATCATCAACCATCAAAATTAATATATGTATATACACATATGTGTATACACATATGTATATATACATATATACATATATATATATGTATATATATATATGTATATATGTATATATACATATGTATATATGTATATATACATATATACATATATATATATACATATACATATGTATATATGTATATATATATATATATATATATATATATATATATATATATATATATATACACATATATATTCAACTACTATACTAACTTAGTTCAACCACAACGCATATGCAATATAATCGGCATAACTTGTCAATAGTGATATATCATGTGGACCTCCAGAAAATCTACCTACTTCATGTTATTCTTCAACATCATCTCATGGTCCTTAACAACATCATCCTCATGGTCCTCAACAACATCATTCTACTGCTAAAAAACATCCTGGTGTTCCTCATAAACATCACCATGGTGTAATGCCACAATTTCTTTGGAGCAACCCCTTCTACGAGCTAATGTCGTAGGTTTCCTTCTATATTCACCTTGTAAAGAACTTTTAACCTGATATATAAATACACCTTGTGTTCTTGTCATATTTATAACAAATAAATTCATAAAATATTAAAACATTAAATATAAATAAAAAATAAAAAAAACACAAAAGAAATTAAGGAAAAAATATAGATATGCACTCATCAAATTTTAAAATTTAGTTTTAAATCTGGTTCACAACTTAAATTCGACAAACCTTTAACCGCATTTCAAAATTAGATGAAAAATATAGCTGAATTTTAAAATTCAATGAACCTTTTTTTTTCAAATCTACACAAATCCCTTATTTCTACGTGTATATACACTGTACTAATAATTTTAAATGAAATATAAACCAACCAATCTAAAGGCAAAGGAAAAGGAATATATACTATGGTGTCCAATGTGCGTGGACGAAGAACGAAGGTTGGTTGGTGTGGTGTCAAATTCTTTTTGACGAAATTCGGGAGTGCAGTGGTCGAGAGCAAAAAGGGTGGAGAGTAACAAAATGAATAAAAGTGGGTGGTTGTGGGTGGGTGGATGGAGTTAATTATAGGAGAAAATAAAAAGATTTCTACCTTTATTAGAAAGGTAATTTTGTCATTAACCAAAAAAAATGGAAGTGTAGAAAGAAGAAGGTTTTGAGGTGCAGGGAGAAACCCCTGTAAAAGAATTACTTATGGATGTGCAATCCAAAAAAAAATCCAAATTACACACTAGATTTTCTTAAAAAAACTAAAATTATGGATTATATGATTTGAAAGTATTTTTCATATAAAAAAACATAAATAACACAATCCAAAATTAAAAAATCCAGAAGAGAAATAATTTTCAAATAGTGAAATTTTTTTTTTCATACAAAAACAACTTTCAAATTTATGAACCCAAAGGGCAGAAATGAGAATTTTCATATATAGGAACAACAGAAAGAAATTATGAGGGTGCTAAAAGAAACAGCTACCAATTTATCATATCCAACCAATTTTGCCACCTTTGTAAGAGGTGAGCTTTAAAGGGGACACCATGAAAGAAAGATGCAGAGTTACAAAAATGATAATGTTCATATTATTTTCATACATAACAAAATCATAATAGACAACAAAAAGTTGGTGTTATAGCAATTGAAAAAAATACGAAGAAAAAATGGTTTAAATTGTTTGGATATATTAAGAAAAGACCAAAAGGAAGAAAAACATTGAAAGAAATAGTCAAAGGAGGTTAGATGTTCGTCTTTAACTGTTATAATAGAAAAGAGAAGACATTGGAGAAAATCTTCATAATATTTCTAAAGCTTTGGTTTAACTCCACTCTTTCATAATCCATTTAACTAACCTCGCTTAATGAGATAAGACATTCATGTTATCTAATTATTTCAAACCTTAATACGTGATAAATATGTTACCTTCTATAAAAACTACTTTAAAATGTCATAGTACTTATGATTTTTAACTAGTTAACAGATAATTAAAAAACTAATTTACTGAGAAAAATGTCATTAACAGTAACCGTGTTTATAAACTCAACAACCAAACACCAGAAGAAAACTACTCTCTTTAAATAATACATTTCATCCAAAATGAACAAACATAAAAAAAGAAAAAAAAATCACAAACACTCAATAGTAATAAGCGACGGTTTTCTGTTTTTTCAAATATAAAGCAAGTTATATAATCAAAAGTAGTGAAACTTAAAAAAAAAAAAAGAATAACTTGCTAACACCTAATGCAGTAATCAATCACAGGATTGACATCCAATAATCTTTGTACCTTAATGTTACAAGTAATAGATAAATTTGGCACTGCTTCTCTGTTATATATACTTTGTTGTTGAAAATTGCAACGTTGACATCATAAAAAGCAAGCTTTGTGGAATTGCAATTAGTGATTCGGATACCAAAACATGCCTTTTATGCCCTCTGGGTCTGCTTCAAAGCCTAAATTGCGATAAAATTCCACGACTGCATTCAATGGACAAAAAAGCAAATATTGAGACTCCAAGCTGCCAAACAATACCAAACTACATCCCCAATTAGAAGGGAATTAGGCACTGAATATAAGAATAGCATTGGTCAAGACTGGAGGTAAATACAGTAAAAGAAGAATATCGTCAAGAAAGTTAAATTGGTAAGAATATTCCTAGATAAAGCCCTTCAAATTTATGACATTGCTTTCTAGGCAGCTTCTTCTTGCACCTCCATAAACTTCTTACTGCACCCCTATGGATGTTTGTAATCTAAAATGTAAATTTTGCATTCCAGAATTGTACTTTGGAAAATACAATCTAAAATATGAAAATTTTATTGCAGACTATACAATATGTCAGAACCACTCAAATCCACGCACAGTGCCGTTTTAGTGAATTCCATGTGTCAAGCGAGGAGTTCGATACTCAGATGGGCGAAGGCAGGTGTTAGCAGCTGAGTGGACGTCCGTTTTTGACGTTGGAAGGAAAACTTTGATTTTTCAGAAATCCACGCCACTACATGCACCCTTCTTCCCCAGATTCTGAAAAATCTCATTTTCTCCTCCTTCTCTCTACATCTCCTTCATCTTCTCTTTAAGAAAGCTTCACCTTTTCTTCCTCCGATCATCACTCAGGCAACATATTCACTCTGCCGGTGTCAAGAGCTTCAGTTTGAACCGATCGGTTTTGGGTTCTGAACTGGTAAGTTCTTCTTCTCCTTTAGTCGTTCGTTTTCTGGCACATGCAAACCAAGTTCTAGTTGCATGAGTTCATAATCTCGTTCTGAGCCCATTTCTGGCTTTTTGTTTGGTTTAGTTTCATAAAGAGTGAACCGTAAGATTCTGAGATTTTTGGTGGTGAGCTATTCTATACGAGCTGTGAGCGTTCGGTCACATTAGAGGTAAGGGAAACTTATATAATTTAATTGTATGTTCGTTTTTACGTTCGTTGCTAATGAATGCATGTTTGTTGAGTGGCGGAATGTATATGAAGTATGATTGTTGATATGTTTTGACTATATGAAGTATGATTATTTATTATGATATGGATGTTTGAGTTTATGAAAATAGTTGTTGAGAGATGAATTGATATAAAGAATTCTAGTATGAAATTTCCCTATGAAAGTGTACGTTCGTCACTGAACGGTCATTGACCGTTCGGTTTTTCTAGTGAACTTGGTTGGAATTGGATTCTTTCATTTGGGAAGAATCCTAGTTGAGGACGAGCGTCTTCGTTTTGTAATACTGTGCATGAGCGTTCGACCAAGCGTAGTTGTTCCTTGGTATTCGGTTATAAACTTAAGTATATCTATATGTATTTGTATATTTTCGTTCGTTCTTAAACACTACTCAAAATGGTATCTTATTATATTTATCAAGCCTTTCTACTATAAGTTTAGTAGTGTTCGGTCTTACACCAAGCGTTCGTACTGAGTAGTGCTCGGTCTTCCACCAAGCGCTCGTTCTCAGTAAGTGCTCGGTCTTACACCAGGTACTCATTCTCCTTTCTGAAAAATATATATACATATATATGAACGTTAGTTCAAACTCAATAGGGTTCGCCCTTTTCGGTGCTCGGTCTTCGACTGACATTCTGATTGTTCTTGATGTTTAACTCATTCAAAAACTAAGTATATTTATTGATGTTCGGTCTATTCACCTGATTCAATTCTTTACCTGTATTTGAGGTTTTCACAGTGTCTGTCTTAAATTGGTTTCAGCCTAGAGTCTTAGTATTCGGCCTAGGCCTATTAGCGTTCGGTCTAACTCGAGAGTTAGTTCATTCAATTGGCTCACCTAGTAAATAAACGTTTGATTCCTAATCGTTCTTGCGAACTATTATGTTAATCACTCCCTTTCTTAAAACCAATGATTCCATCTCTCGGTGTGATCCATTTGGAACTGGAGACCTTTGGTCTCACTCCAAGCGTTCGGTCTGGTTCACAGGTTGATGTTTAACGTTCGGTATTTGGTATCCTTAGTGATCTTTGTACGAGGGGTTTAATTGAGATTATTAATAATGAAAGATGAAAAGAATATGATATGGATAAATGTTTTGGATTATGGACGAGCGTTCCGGGGAGGAATAGCTCATGAATGTATATTGGAAATTGGTAAAGTATGAATGTGGGCATGCTAAGCTGGCGGTTCATCCTAATGTTCTGTGATTACTCGTCCTCACGTAGAGGAGGGTAAGTCATGTGTGGGAATGACAGGAGGTCCTAATCCTTATGGTTAATTTGGACAGATAGGACTAACCTCGGGTGGCAGCTGTTGAGGGTATGCCAGTTACTACATCACCCGGGTGCACGAACGTCGTAGCTACACAAAATTCATACAGTCCGGACAGTCAGTCTAGTATTAGGCTTTGCATGAACGAGTGATGAATTATCTTGTTTGGTTGATTGTGTGAAATATATGTTTATACATGAATTGAATTACATAAGCTTACCCTATGTTTCCTGTCTTGTCTGTTTTGTACGTTCGTCTGTATTTCTATTGCAATGATCATCCATGTGGATGTGAGCAGAAGGAGACGAGCTGCTGGGAGAGGCGCTGAAAGAAGAAAACTTAGTAGAAGTAGAAGTTAAGACCGAACAGTAGAACCGTTCGGTTAGTAGTATAGTCTGATAGTAAGGTGATCGCTCGATCACCTTTTCCCTTTGCTTTTGTATGACCGTTCGGTATGGGCTTTTGTAAACCGTTTGGTCAGAATTGCTTATCTTGTACAGTTTAAGTTTTTAGTTCTTTCTGTAAGGCCGTTCGGCCACAAGCGTACTTCTCTTTTAATGAAAGACTGAGCTGTAATATTATTAAATGTGATTATTCTATTATAAAGTTTTAGACTGTATTTTGGGTTGTTACACAATCCATAACATATTTGTATTCTAAATTATGCAATATGGAATATATTTTTTATCTTGTAGTTCGGAATACAAAAAATGGTATTCCAAATTGTATATTCCGGAGTAAAAAAATTTATGGGAGTATAGGTTGATATTATGGAGATGCAGAAAGAAATGGCTTGCTTTGTATTCACTTAAAAGTTGGAAGGGAGGGTAAAAGAGATTCTGGATTCAGCTTTTCTCACTAACATTTGGAAGATATAAGATTGGTTTGAAGAGTTTGGAAAAGAGAGTAGGAGAAGTAGTGAGTTTGACTCCCCTCACTAACATAACTAACAACTAACATTTGTCGATAAAAAAAACCTAAAAGATTAAAAGAAACCATGGAAAGCATGACACCAGCTCACAAAATAACAAAGCACTTTTGAGAGACAGAGCAGCTTTGAGACTTTGCACAACATCTTGTGATTAACATTAGTGATACTATGCATAAAGGATGTCAAAATTATTGTACCTTTACTATCTGCAAACAGAGTTATATTGCCAATGTCCCTTTGCAGAAGAGCTCTAATCAGTTTCTCTATAAGAGCTTTACCAAGACCTTGGCCCTATACAATAAAAACAGCATCAATAAGCAGTACATCGTTTGGAAGAGCTTATGTACAACTAATTTGGACTTATAACATGAGTACTTGTGTTGTTTATAGCTTTAAAATAGCTTATGATAGGTTCATAAGATGATTTCAATAAGCTCTCCAGGATAGCTTATGAAAACAGCTTACATAAAAATAGATTAACCAGAATTTTCCTTTGATTATGAAAGCAACTTACATAATGTGCACTTATTCAAAAGACCTTAACTAAGTTGTTTATTCAAATGAACCCTATAGTCACGGTTTACATTGGAACAGACAAAAATTCGTTTTGGCAGAAATGCAGAATGCTCGAATGCATTACCATGTGCATTTCATAATTCTTCCAATAAAATTAGAGATTCAAGCATTAGCAATCTTCATTCTATGGCTGAATATTTTGGAAATTTAGCAGGTGTTCAAGTAGAGAGTGGTTTTTACTAGAGTAGTTTGAAATAGAATGGAGGGGAAAAGTACAGAATACCACTAACTTTTTACGAATTTTGCATCGTTAAGTAAAAATGGACACTGAATGATGCCAATTCAATATTTACCATGATTTATACATTAGACTAAAGTATATTATACATGAACTTGAGATTTTGCATATTCCACTTTTGGTAGCAAACTTTTCAAGCAACTAGCACCAGAGTTTTTATTCAAAATCCAAGTTCGTGACAGAAAATACCTGGTAACTAGGATCAACTAGAACATCCCAAATTGTGGCATTGAAGGCATGGTCAGACGTAGCACGGGCCATGCCAATTAATCTCTTCTGTTCATCCCCCTCTGTTAAATAACTTCGCCAAGTACACTAAGATGTTCATCAAATAGGTTTAGATAGGTATAAGAATAAAGAAAAGGCTTAACCATCCAACTAATTGATTTAGACAGAAAACAAAAACAAGATGCCATACTAATTTTACCTGACCCAGGCGACTTTCTTATAGAATGAAGTGAGGCTACTATATAGCTATTTTTCAAAGCCGCAGCTAATTTTGACAGTGGTCTACGTGGCCACCCTACCTGTCAAAGTCATAACCATTCATTTTGCCAGAGGGTGAGCATGATAAAATAACAAAGTCTGAGCACTCAACTTGTAGTGATAAAAGTTATACACTGAATTTGTAAATTGTGATGTTAAAAAATCCACTCGCTAGAGGTGTATTAAGGAAAATATACCAAAGGAAACTAGTGCGGTGATTAGTAAGAAAGTCCTAGTGTTGACAAACTAAGTAACTTCAAAACTAAAATGATTTCAGTGTATTGAAGACTGTAGAGAAGTGACTTCAAAACTGCCTTACGATAGAAATTAGAAAAATCAACACACAACTTAAAGACACATTAGAATCACACCTTGTCACAGAGGGCTTCAAGATCATATACATCAATATCTCCACCTGAAGAGAATATTATTTGTTCAATTGTCCCATCAGGTTCTGTCTTTTCCACAAGGACAAACACTTGAGGCAGAGGTTCTTCATCTTCTTCATCTATAGAGGGTGGATCAATGACTTGCATCGAGTTATCTTTCATCAACCTGGACGAGGAAACAAGTCATTAGGTGAAGGGTATTTTCAAGATAAGAGATACACTAAGCATCATAAGTGCACTAGGATGTCTTAGCAATAGTTAGAATTAAATAGCAGGGAACACGTACATATAAAATTTGTAAAATTATAACTCCCAAAAGCAACAGGGTACACATGTTTCATAATAATTTTATATTTAGATAATTAATAGCACATTTTCAAAAACTCTCTCGCGAAGTGGACAAAACTACGCGATTATTTTCTTCAAAATAAGGGGAAGCAAATACAACACAAAGTCAATATGAAAAGAATAAGAACCACCCTAACAAGTTGAAAGAATAACGAATCAAAGCGGTAAAGTTATCACAATATCTATTTTCACTATCTCCCGTTTTCTGAAGTTATTATTTTATTGTTTGCCATACAAAATTCTGAAAAAAAAAGTGAAAGTGAAAATAAAAACATTTCTCAAACACAACATCAAACTTTACGAAATTAAGGCACAAAGTGGTCGATTTCCTGTGGATGTGTATAAGGTTTTGCACAATACAAGTGTAGGGGCTAGTGCCCTTTTTGTTTTCCTTTTATTATCAAAATGAAGAATGAAAATTGAAGGTACCCAGATTTAATTGATTCCCAAAATCCAGCCTTGAGCTGAAAAGACTTGAACTTTCTGGTTGCTGCAGCCAAGAGAGAAATCTTTACAGTGAATAAACTATGATAAGAAATTGAGAAAAGGGAAGAAGAAAGACAGTGAGAGCGTGTCCACCTGTAGTAGCAAAGGAGTAACTAAGATTGGAAGGAAATAATAATTGTGTTTGAGTAGACAGTGGAAAATTGGCATGAAATGGAACAATTGAGAACCTGAAACAAAAAATACAGAAATATATAATCATAACAATAAAAGTGAATGAAAAAAACCAGGTGTCGAGGTGGAAGATAAAGAGAGAGAACCGACGAAGAAGAAATAGCATTGATATTGAGGGTTAGCATTGTGAGAATGAGAGAGCTGCTGCGTTCCTTGTCGTGTCAGTCTTGTCCACCCAATTCAACACAACACAACACAACACTCAGATAGTTAATAGTCGATGACTGATGATGCATGTATGTATGTAGATGATGTTGATACGATGGTGATGATGGTATGCGTATCTCCCTTGCCAACCACATTTTCGTGCACTTCTTTTTCCACTCTCAAGTTTGGGCCTTACCATTGGGTTTTAATTACTATTTACACTTTCTAATTAATAATTACACACTCCCTTTTTGTGGATTTTATTTGGGCCGTACCATTGGGTTTTAATTACTATTATTTATTTCCCTTTTTGCCTTTAGAAGTTTTATTTGAAGAGTATGTAAATGACCGAAAAATGGATTTCGGAAGGAGTGAACAAGATTATTGCTTCATGTGTAGGGAGGAAACATTGTCTCTAGAAACATTGTACATGTTGCTTTGTTGACTACAATTTAATAATTGGAATGTCTGATATCCCTTTCTATGTATGTGTCTTTTATCGAGAAACCTAACACAAGCCACAGTTAAACATAAGCAGACATATATCACGACTTTCCATCCCTTTAGTATGACGTTAATCATCCTTTCATTTCTTCACCTATCGTTTTTAGTTGGACTGACTGGTGCTAGAAGTTTAACATAGATAATTAATATAAAATTCTCTAACTGTACTAACTTAAATATCGTATTCCTTGCAGAAGGCAACATTACAATATCAATTATGCCACTAAAATTGGGACATATATGACCATTTTCTCTAGATCTCAAGAAGAACATTTGCTATTGCAATTATAGAGAGAAAATGATCACTTGTGTCTCAGTCTTGACGACATAAATTAATACTGTAATACTGACCAAATTATTCAATTTTAATGCTTTATAAGATTCATAATTCTTTTTCTTTGATTTTGCAGGTTTACAAAAGCGTAATGGAGAACAATTACACCATAATCTCCAATGTTGTGCATCCAAAATCAGAAGGCTAGGTACTTCCAACTTGGTTTTTAAAGCGCAAGCTTACCTGGATACCTTTTGTCAGGGACATTTTCAGTATAGGGATCATTATACTCGTCTGAGCCGATCACCAAGACAAACCATCGATATCACTTTTGGATCTATCGATGAGGTTCCATGTGGGTTACACAAATACCAATAACATATGAGCAAACAATATAAGGGATTGACACCACTCTTTACCCAAAACCTTAAGGCATGGGTTAATGGGTCTTTCATCTTTATATACTACTCTAATTTCATATTTTTATCGAATGTGAGACTTAGACTCACACTTGGATACCCAACACTACATTGCTTTCAGCTACTACTTGTAGACAACAAATATAAATAAACTAATTCATTATGTTGTTGGGTTATCCGTACAATCAACAATAATTGACTCAAATATTCCTTACCCTTGTATTCAAAACAAACAAAAACGGCAAAATAAGACTCAAACGGCTAATATATTAATTACTTATAAGACTCTAATAGCCAAACATTCAAGTTTATTCCCTAACCAATAAAACTCTCCAATAAATTTAAAACTTTTTCTCCTTCACCTTAGTTCTTCTATCCTTCATCCCGAGTAGCACATGCACTAACTCCTTCTTTCCTTTCTTTACTTATTCTTGGATGATGAGTAAACGTTCAACAATATGCTTGTTTCTTTCATCACTGAGTTATTTGAGCTGTCCAAATGTACCACCGAGCTATCTACATGTTCCACCAAACTATCTACATGCTCCAGCAAGCTATTTGAGGTGTTTGGTTGTCCTGCCAAGTCGTTTAGCTTCATGTGCTCGCCCTTGTGCTACTTATCAAGTTGAGATACATCCAATCTCGATGACATCATTAACAACGTCATGTTCTCTTCAATATCTTCGGTGAGAAAGTTGGTGGTTTCTTCTCTTCCCTTTTTAGATTGACAAATTTTAGCAAAATGTTCAATCTTACCACGATGGAAACATTTATATGAGTAGCACTTCTTTGCATAATGGCCATATTTTCCACACAAAGAATGCCAATTTGTAGACAACAAATTTACTATGTGAATAAACTGATTCACCTATGTTGCTGCTTTTTTCATGCAATCGACAGTAAAATTTATAGACTCACACATTCCTAATAGTTGTACTTAAAGTAAACAAAAACGGCTAAAAACGACTAACACATTAACTACTCATAAAGACTTCAATGACTAATGCATTAACTATTCATAAAACTCAAATGACTAGTACATTAACTACTCATAAGACTCCAACAACTAATATATTAATTATCCATAAGACTCATAATGGCTAATTCATTTAAGTTTATTCCAAACCCCGCACTACTAGACAAAGTGTTCATGCCATATATGGAACAATTTTGACATGCAAACTTGTAATTATGAAAAAAAAAATGCTTTCACTGTTCGACTAAGCACACAGAAATTAAATAGCTTACACCCAAACTTGCTAGCATTAAACTGTATAATTACATATTTGAAGTGTGTGAAGGAAACTGGTATGGCATAGCACATTATTAGCGAGGAACAATGGTGGGAATGACACCACTGACAAGATTACTTCCTGACACATACGCATACTTGTGTTGATCCTCTCTTGCTGCATTAGATCCTGAAGATGATAAGGGTGCCATTTCACCTGAATTATCTATGGGTTCTGGGAATCTGGCTTCATCACTTTGTGATAGCACTGCAGCAATATCTTCTAGTTCCCTCACCACGTCTAGAATTGATGGCCTCTCCTCTGGTTTATCTTCGCAACATCTGAGGGCCAGAGTTAAAAACTTGTCCAAGCAATCTGATGGATACAACCCCATTCTTTTCCCTATAACGGAATATATCATGCCAGATCGACAAGCCGCATTAACCTGACACCAAATTATGTATCATTAATGATATTGGTAAGTTATCTAGTACTTCTTTTTACATGGAATGGAAATAAATCAGATATATCAGAATTCATGTGACATTTTTCTACACAATGTACCAGCAAAAAAGTAAATTTTGAGTTTAATTTGTATGCATTATCAATATACAAATATTTATACTGTCCATCAATCCAGAATCATTGTTGGTATGACTTCTGTGAAATTTATTGCAAAAAGAAAAATCTCATCATACGTATCCATGTGCAATTAGATATCAGTATAAAAATCTGTTCTATACTGCCAATGCATACATGGTTTACTCAAACTTTCATGATAAGTTTTATGCAATATTTTGTGATTAGGTGATCACAAATGACAGACAGAAAAAGTAACAGAAAGAGTACCTCGTTAACGATGTGTTTGCCACGTGAGATTGGCTGCATGCCGGTCAAAAGCTCCAGAAACACAACTCCTAGGCTATAGATATCACTTTTGTCAGTAAACTTATGAGTCAATACATATTCTGGGTCAAGGTAACCCTGCAGGCAAATTACAAAGTAATTGTCATATTTCAGATTGTATTGATTTTCAGTGTCGGTAAGAAAGGACAGAAATTGCAGCAGCCCAAAGTATACGATTTAATGATAGGACAAGATTTAACTACACTACATCTAACATTAAATGGTAAGTGGAATTTGACTATTATGGAGTGGCTCGTACATGAGAATATTTAATAGAAGAGAAGAATATAACAAGCCAGGAAAATCTCATAACTAAATAGTCAAAATTGCATAGTATCAATCGAAATATTTATTTATATCAGAAATTTCTCAATGTAACTTCAGGTCTTCAATATGGAAACTGAAATCATTCCAAATTTTCTTTGACAAACTTACTGGTGTTCCCTTCACAACAGTTGACAGGTATTTAGTGCCAGATCCTTCTGATGCAAGCCGTGAAAGTCCAAAATCAGCTACTTTAGCTGTAAATTTGGAGTCTAAAAGTATGTTGCTGGCTTTAATATCTCGGTGGAATATAGGAGGGTTAGCTTCTGTATGAAGATAAAGTACGCCTTTGGCTGCACCCAATGCAATTTTTAACCCCATACCAAAATTTTGTCTTTCCTTGGCTTTTTCACTTCTACCTGCCACAGTTTGGTATCTATTAACTTTGAATCATATCTTATTAGCTTCACTGAAAACAGCACCAATTCAAAATCATAGTTCTGCATTATTACACTATCCTTTGTCTTTACTTTATGACATTTTCGCTTCTATCCTTTTGGTTTCTACTTATAAAGATAGAATGAAAAAAAGTTTATGAACTTCAGCATTGACTACCTACCAGGATTTCCTTTGTTCAACATGTCTGCCCCAAATATTTGGAGAAAAAGAGATAATATGCACTAAGATAAAGAAGATATTAAAGTTGCTTTATTTTTATTTCCATATACAGAAAATTCCAACAATTACATACCAGAAATCCAGTCCCTTAGGGTGCCATTGGGCATGAATTCATAAACCAGCATCTGAACCATCGGAAAGAATATATGAGAACAGTAATATTTACTAATTGTAAACAGTTAGTCATGACTTCATCTCACCATTGAGCTTAACAGAACAGACACACCAAACCAGATAAACATAAAGAACAAGCATGCGAAATGGTCTAAACAGACTAAAGGAGACAAACGGAACACTAATAGAAAATTTCTATATCATAACACAACTGCCTCAATAGTTGGTGGAGGAATGCATATTATGCTATGGCTTTTGTGCACAACAATTTCTTTCTCACATTTGAATTCTTCAACACTTAAATGAAAGATGATGCAGACAACAAAGGTGCAGTTACTAGCTATATGATATGATATGATATATACCTGCTCCTCTTCTTCATTACAGTATCCAATCAGTGAGACAAGATTTCGGTGGTGTAACCTCGATAAAAGTTCAATCTCAGTCAAAAACTCCTTTTGGCCTTGTAAGGAATCTTCTGCTGCTCGTTTAATGGCCACAAGTGTTTCCCCAGACAAAATGCCTTTATGGACATCTCCATAACCTCCTTTGCCAATTATAGTTGAGCTGCTAAAATTGTTCGTAGCAATAGCCAGTTCTATGAAACTAAATTCTTTAACACTGTCTATTTTAATGTGTACACTAGGGGCTGCAAAAAGAAATAGGCATTGAATCCCATTCTTCAAGGAAATCAAAATGACGTTAGCAGAAAGACTTACAATACTTACACTTATGTTTCCTTGAATTCATGTGCTGATATTTTGCACGTCTTCTAAAAAGCAGGAAAATGATTAGAGCAGATGTTGCTAAAATACTAGCAACAGCTGATATTAAAGCAGCACCCAATATGAGTGAATTAGATCCACCCCTCTTTGAATCAGTAGCTATAAAAGGAAAGTTAAATTAGAGAAACTCGGCAAAGGCTAATAAATTCTAATAACAGATTAACTAAAAGGAGAGATCTATAACCAAAGTACAAAGAAGGATGCATATGGTTTGGTAGCTTGTCTTTGTGTGTGCTCCAAACGTCACAAACATAAGGTATATACCATTAGATTAATATTTTCTACTTTAAAACAAGGCTTTTGATCAAACCAGATTTCCAATTGTCAGTGATACTTAAAATATATAAAATTTGTAGTAGCATCTTTGTTAAAATGCTTTATAGAGAATTTATAGCGAAATCTTACAGTATTATGCATGTTAAAATGCCAATAACTTCTACAAGTAGCAAAAGAAATTTGTTCCCAAAATTCATAAAACAAATATTTGATGGATTGCAATGGTAATAGTGTAATCAACACATGGCATAAATTTGCTACGCATATAAGATTCAATAATAAAGTGATGAGATTACGAAACTTACTAGTTGCATAAGGTCCAACAAGAGTGAAGCTCAGGAGTTCATATGGTCCAAAGAAATGATTGGGAGGAAATCCCCATGATGTAAATGTGGTTTTAATACGAGAGAC
The DNA here is from genome assembly GCF_029865625.1 of Vigna umbellata. Lineage (NCBI taxonomy): Eukaryota > Viridiplantae > Streptophyta > Magnoliopsida > Fabales > Fabaceae > Vigna > Vigna umbellata. The sequence goes on along the minus strand of NC_142167.1, from coordinate 32,059,347 downwards.
CTCACTTTCGTTGAACATATTTAAGTAGGAATCATATGAAGGGAACAGTTTTAAATACATGGTTATACGGTTTCCATCTTCCCAAGCAGATATTGATAACTGATAGCGTTCTAAGCTTAAGGAATCAGTTATATATAATACAAACATTGAAAAATAGGGAGCAAAGTAAGAAAAACTTGGACTTTTCAGCCTGTATCCAATTATCAGAGGAGCTGCACAATAGCAAGGAATTGGGAAAGAGGGTACATATAATTCATAGGAATTATCTACTTGGCAATCTTGAAATGGACAGACATTTGATGCATTTTCTGGGTTTCTGACTACTTCATGTTCTTCATCTCCTCCAGGTCCACAATATTGACCAATATTTTCTATGTTAGAATTGTCGCACACTGTATTGCCATAAAGCCTTCAAGGAAAAAAGAAAGAACTGACTCGAGATATTTGGAAAACACGTATATGAGTAACACGGACACTAGGAAATGGCAACTTCAAAATGATAGAACATGACACAGATATAATATAACATCTAAACTGAATTATAACTAACACGAGAAGAAACTCATAAATGGCAAGAGAAATTGTTGGGAAATAAATCAAGCATATAATTTTAAAAACTGTAGCAAGAGCTTCCTTGTTAGAAATTATACTTTATTACTTCATCATATTTAAATAAAGTAAGATGGTCATTCTGAAAATTTCCTAAAATTTTGAAAAGGGAAAGGGAAAATATATAAAAATACAACTAAAACTATTCAAAATGTCCATGTAGAATCTGGCATGGCTACAACAAGACAAGACATATCATACAGAAGTACTTGTACTTCTTATAATTTATGACACTAAACAAAACATCATTTTAATTTCTTTCTTATTAAATGTATAGTGGCTGTACATAATTGTCACAATTATTTTCATACTAAAAGTGAAACACTTGAACTAAAAATTAAGCATAAATGTATGTGATATTTTGAACACGATCTGAACAATAAAGACTGAGCATATGTATTGAGCAAACCTCAAGGTAACATTTGGTGGGGGGTTCAGATTTCCCAAAACGTCAACTAATGAGTTATTTTCGAGATTGCTGCACACAGATAGGAAGAAGAAAATGAATTTACTTTGAAAACGACATAATATAAAATACACTCCATCAATAGTAAATTCCTTGTCAAATTGTTGAAATTAGAGAAAAATCTTTCTAATTAGAGAAAATATCAGTTCTAGTTTATTTTTTAGTATATTTTTTCCTTATTTCTTTATATTTGGAAGATTAGATTGTTACAAATAAGTGTAAGGACAATGTAATAGGTATGAATGATAATAATAAAAAATCATTCTCCCTTTCAAGTCAAAGTTATTTAATTTGATGAAAAAAATTAATATTCCTTTAGATTGTAGCAGTAATCTGGATTCAGAAGTTACATTTTAAGTTTGTCTTTAGTATTGAAGGCCCTGTCCTGCCATATGCTAGCAGGGATTGATCCATTTAGCAAATTGTTCTCAAGTGACCTGTGTTTAACAATGAAACAAAAACATCAACCCAATGCACAAAGACTTTCACTTGGACAGAAGTCTCACTAAATCCAAGAGATGATGGAACCGATGGTTTCTTCAATAGAGAGTTATATTTAAGATATTTGAAGATATTGATATGAAATAATTGAATGAATTTAACGAGAAAAACATATTGACAGGTATATATCTTCTCACAGTTTTTGAAGATTGGGATATATGAAGCTTAGAGGAATTGGTCCTTCGAGAAGATTATTTGATAGATCACTGCAATAGCAAGAAAATTACTGCATCAAACTCAAATATATCATTGCTAGTTGACTAGGATTAAGCAAATTAACATTTGATGAAGGGAAACCAACATAGATACAAAATATACAAACAAAACTTGAATATTTACATACATAGTTGTCATATTGTCTGCAAGTTTGTTTGATGGTATAGTTCCAGTAAACTGATTCCTGCTAAGATCTCTAAACCATGAACCAATCAAATTAGTTGGTAACTAAAACATGAGTAGTATGAAATATATATTTTTTTTAATTTTATTCAATTTTACTTTGAAATAAAAGTAAAAACAAAAAAAGAGGGACCCATGCGTAAGCATGGGTATCCTACTAGTTCTCATTAAATACAATATATAGAGAGAGAGAACAAATCCACAAGTGATATTTTAACTTACAAATAGCTAAGGTTGGTTATTGAACTGAAATCAGGAATATTTCCTCGCAGACTACAGTTTCTCAGTGTTCTGTTCAGTCAGACAGAAAAAAAAATAAAGCTTAAATAACAAAAATAATCACAAGTATGCTGTTGAATTAACAGTTGAAAATAATCTTTTGATATAAAAACTCAAGTACTTTGTTGATAACTGAAAAATGGTCAGTAAGTACCTGTAACATGCTATATTAAATTTAAAACAAACAAAAAAAAGTGTTTATCCTAAAAGTACTTACAGTTTCACTAGACCGGAGAAGTTTTCATACGTAGAAGGAATTTCATTCCCGTTGAAATTATTGTTATCAAGTTGGCTGCACCGGCAAAAAAGTAAATGCCAAGATCATAAATTGTTGGTAAAAATCCCTTTTCTAACAAATTTATAGTACACATGAAAGCGTTCAAAGTGCTGTTATACAGTGACATCAATGTTTAATAGATAATTACACAATTCTGGATTTTGATATCCTTCTCTACTTCTGGACGCTTTATTTTTGGTAAGGCACTTGTTTTAAGGAAACTTATGTTTCATTGAGATTAATTATATATTTGGTAAGGATGTATCTAGGATTCTTTTTAATCTTTCTGTTATACAAAACTATTGATGCGAGATCTCCACCATATATATATATTTGGAGAATATATCTAGGACATTTGATACCAATGAACCATAAACAAACCCGTATAAGAGATTAAGACAGTACCTTTAGATAATAGGTTTGTGGGTCTTTCTCTTTATATATTACTCATTTCTATCTTACGTAGGACTTAACCCATTTAGATTCCTAACAAGATTATAGTTAAACATCAAATATTCACTAGTCCATAAAATTACCAACTGACGTCCAAAATGTGCTATTATACACGTAAAGTCCTTCGTAGAATACCTAAAAGACTACAAACTTTTGAATTCTCAGCTGAATACTAGAAGTAAGAACCACTTTTGCAAACTAAAAATCTTCAACTGTTCACAGGAGTCCTGCAGTTCACTGTTGCATAAGTTGCATTACATGATACAACATCACTAAAAATGGAAAGGAAGAATCTACAGGCTACACCTGTGAGTACAAACATAAAAACTGAAACTAAAATGAAAGGTATCAATGGATGGATCATGTACAATATAGGTAGAGGATTGATTTATGGGAAGCATGGATTGTAAAAGACTATTCATGCTAGACATTTTAGAAAGAAAAGAAAAACTAAATACTTCTCAATATACATACCTTTTTTATCAGTTTGCATCTTTATACCTATTAATCGAACCTAGGGCTCTGCTAGTGATATGTATGCTATCATATTTCCCCATCTAAAATATTTTTGTAATTATTTTATACCCAAGACTTCTATTGCCCTTTTTATCCCTAACTTTTGGCATGGACAGCACAAAATGAATCATAAATAGCTTAAAAAAGAGAAACTCTTATTAGTCATTGGATTGAGTTTACACACAACCAAATTACCTTGGGGATTGAAAAGAGTAAGAACATGAATTGATGATACATTACAAATCGCTTAGGTTTCAAACGTGTCATAGGACTCCATAATTCCATAAAGCAGTTGTTTAAAGTCGATTATACTGATAATTCAAATCATTTTATATAGAGTTGCTTCCCTTTTGAAGTAAGAAGCAAATGAAAAGAAGGATTTCATGCTGAACATTAAGGAAATAGGTACCTGCATGCGTCAGCAAGTCCATGCATGCAAGACATGACTATCATTTCCTAAATGCTAAAAATAAGTCTAAGAGTAGGGAGTCCTTGAGAAGAAAGAATGGAATTCTATTCAGAAATTTTATGTTGCCATTTAGTTCTGTACTGTGATGTATCCACATGGCTCTTCTGTTAGGCATATCTTCAATTGTCAAAACAACCTAGACAAGGTGCATGTACCTATATGGTCATTAATGTTCTTGTTTCATCATCCTGAAAACATTATTTATCAGAGAATGATTTTAAACATGTCTACTTATGCTACACTAAATATTAAGCAATGCATGTCAACAGTAACTCAAGTAATAAATACTACAATCTAAACAAGGTGGAAGTAGAACATACAGTATTCTTAACCGTTGTAAGACAGAGAAATTTGATGGAAGGTAACTAGATAAGTTATTGTTGTCCACAAGCCTGAAAAGTCATTTCAAAAAGGAGACAACAAAAAGTAGTAAAGATCCTGCCGACATGCTTCCCAAGATGCAATGGAAAAAATTTGGCTCAATACTCACAAATGCACAAGATTAGACAGATTTGAAAGCGTGGAAGGAAGTTGACAACAGAACGAGTTGTTATTCATGTGGCTGCGAAGATTCAAATGAAGCAGATAACAGAACAGGTAAGAAATCTAGCTGCTATATGAGATTATGGTGCATTTGGTTCATAGACCCGCTTACAGATGTTTAACTTTGGCCATGTTGCCAAATGACTCCGGAATAGGACCTGACAATTGGTTTTCATCAACTTGGAGTCTATCCAAATTCCAAAGGTTGCCAAGCTCATCTGGTAAACTACCAGATAACTTATTCCCACTTAGGAGCCTGCGTAGAAAATATACCAAAAATAACTGAGGAGCACCAGCATGATCACTACTGTTCAGTCATTAACACTGACATTCAGAAAGCAGAACATCAGAATCAGAAATTTCCCCCACACAGAAGCTTTTATTTTCCAAAAATTTCCAAGTATACTCAGTCAATTAATTCGACTCTGATGATCTGAACAACAATCTTGTCTCAGAGAAATACAATATGCTTATTCATAGCACATCAATATCAACAGGAATTTTATTCTGCATACACACTAAAGCAAATAAGATCCATCTTTTAAACAACTATTAAGCAAATAAAAACTTGATGAGGAACTGTACTAATACTTTTACTGCTTTAGTAATGTTCTTACAAGAGTTCCAATGGCAAGATATTTCCAATTTCCTTCGGTATTGTGCCTGTCAAATTGTTCCACATGAAAGACCTTCAAGCATAAAACAATGAGGATATTAGCATGTCATATGATAATACCTTTTCTCTGATACCGTTATTTGCCTTTCCATGCCACAATTTATAGCATTACACAACTCACAGTATCTTAAGATGAGATAGCTGACCAAGCTGTGGGGCTAAACTTCCCGAGAGATTCATAGTCATTAAGTAGCTTCATAAAAGTGAAACAACAGAAAATAATTAGAATATATTAATCCCCTGCACATTAACTCTTCCTTATATAGTATCTAAATAAAATAAATTGAAATTGGGACGAGTTAAAGAAAGGAGAAGGATGAACAATGTATACAGCTTTTGGACATGGAAGTAACCATCAGCCTCCTCCCTATCAAAACAATAAACCCCAGTCCACTCTGCCATACATGGGTCACCGGAATTCCAGTTCCTTAGATTGTTGTTAGGATCAATCAAACTTTCCCTGATGGCTATCAGTGCATTTACTACAAATACAGATCAACTACCAAGGTTAAGAGTTGTATATGCAATAGGTTTGTGGCAATGCAAAATATTACACTAAAACATATCATCATCATGATTACAAATTTCTCCTGCATTTTCCAGCTTGGACAGGAATTTTAATCCAAGTTCACTAGTATAGAATCTAAAGTCACAAGCTAGAAGGGAAAAAGTGAAACGGAAAGTTTCAAAGTTTTGTAGGGCTTAACAAATTCACCTTCTGAAGGGTCTGTTTGAGAAGCTTCTGCAAAGATGATAAAACAACACAAAACAGCAAAGGCATATGCATGAATTCTTAGAGTCGGCATCAGAGAATATCCTGGAAAGAAAAAGAAATGTAAAGGGTGAATGAAAGAAGTACTGAAGCATTGTAAGAAACAAGTTTCATTGTGGTTCATTCAAAACCCTGACATTGGCATAAAAATTCTTGAAACAAAGCAGAATTAACCCCTACCGGAAAAAAAATGCATGGAAACCGTGACATATTGTCATTTGGCCCTCTAACATCACTGAAATTTGAAAATATAAAAACTAGCTGAAAGCAAGCTTCATACAACATCAGGTTGATTTCTTAAGTTTGAAACTTTAAAGTTGGCTAATTTGTGTAGCTTCTTGACGTCCCACTTGGCCAAACTAACTATAACATATAAGTGCAGTGAAGTAGTATGATTCTTATTTTAATTTTAAACTTGATTTTGTAAATTAAGTTAAATATGAATTTACTTAATAAAATTCAAGATAAGTTAATCATAATTTCAAGAGAATTTTTCTATTCTTTTTATCATAAATGTTTATAATGTTTATGAATGGTTTCAATATTTAATTTATCTGTTTTTATAATTATATATATATATATATTAATTATTTTTATTTAATAATTATTTCAATACTCAATAATTCACATAGTTGATATGTCTTTTAAAGATATATTAATTATTTTTATTTAATAATTAAAATATTTTCTTTTTTTATTATTTTGTAATGAATATATCGAGAAGGCGGTAATTCACTATACTCAATAATTTTGTATCGTTTATTGTTTAGAAGGAATCGAAATCAAATTAAGTTTAAATTTTTTATTTTTATTTTTCAAAACTTTTTTTAAAATAAAACCGTAATGGAATTCTAGTTTCAAATTTGAACACTAATTTTACAATATCATTTATCATTTTATACTTATTTAGTGTAATGTTGGGTAAATAATTTCTTTATGAGGTGGCTGAAATAAATTAATACTTATTTACAAATTACATAAATAAGTTAAATCAATTCATTCAATAAATCGATTTACAAAATTTATAACATACTAGAAAGTGAGTGAAAATGACTTAAGTTTTTTATTTAAGTCGTTTGTATAATTGATTTTAACACTTGTAATAAATATTAATTTTTAAAATAATTCTATAATAATAAATAATATTTAGATTTAAAATTTATAAATACTGTTATACTAATATATTTATATATGTATATGTATTGTTTTTTATAATTTATTGGAGAGTACTAAAATAGAAATAAAATAATTAATACTAAAACTCGTTGCATCTTACTATGAAACCATTTTAAAGATTTGAAATTATACTATTATGGAAAGGATACACTCTAAGTGAAAAAGATTTTGTTGATAGAAGTCAACATCCACTTGCAAGAAAATGAATTACAACATAGAAAAAAAAATGCTTAAAACAACATGTTCGTACACAAATTTTGAAATCATATTCTCCAATAATATTTGTTAGCATAGACAACCTAATATATATTGCATATCTATTATAAAGTTATCTCCGTAGTGGTGGTATGGAAACTTACCGAGTGAGAACTTTCAAATTTACAAAAACCTTAGAATTCACAATAGGTTTAGATCTTATTAGTGTAATTGTATGGCATAAACATTCAATATACATCATATTTTAACAGATTTAAATACCTATGAACTTTAGCATATGAAGCACACGAGTGTCAACACTCACCAAGAGTCCTAAACCATTTATATGTAATATTGATGTTTTTTTTCTTTTTGAGCTTGCAAGTAATTAATACTGATATTTTTTTAGTTTACATGTAACACAAGTATCTTTATAAAATAAAAAATAATTTCAATATATATATATATATATATATATATATATATATATATGTATAATATATTAAAAGATTTATATAATTGAGAATATTTAATATATAAATAAGCACATATATTATAAAGAAAAAAAAAGGTTATATTCATTTTATTTTAACATGATGTTTGAATTAGAATTTTCAAGGTAATTATAATTTTAGAGAATATAAAACCCATTGTAAAGAATATGTTTACAAATAGAAAAAACTGAAAAGAAATCTAGCAACATAAAAAAAATATTTTCATAAATTCTTACAAGAGAACTTCTTTCTTTCTTCCTCTCTCACTCTTTGTTCTTCCTTTTTCTCTCATTGTTTTTCTCTGGTCGTACCTTCGTTTACTTTCTAACTTCTATCATTTTTTCTCTCTCTTATATCTGTTAATACTAAATTAAACATTTGTATCTTTTACTACTGAATGTTGTTAGTATATTTCAACAATTAAATATTTAAAACGATTTAATATATATTTTTGAAAGTCTAACATTAAAACTTAATTTCAAATATGCATTTAATTTTCTGCATAGAGTACAAGTTTATATCATCTATCCACATAAAATTCTTGGAAAATTTCTCATTCACTTTTAATATTTTAAAAATTAGATCATATTTAACATTTATTAACTTCAAATTTAATATACTATATTTGTTGATTCTTTTATATATTGTTCAACCTTTTATTCATACAGAATATTAACTTTTAGCTTATATATAAATGCCTAATATTAAAATATGTTTAAAATAAGAGAAAATAGATAATTAGAACTAAAGGGAAGAAAGAGACCTTATTATTAGCAGAGGATTTCCCTTCACTTTTGTTGTTTGGGTTGTACTATGTCTCTGTCTCTCAATCGCTTCTGTTTATCTTCTTCCAATTTCACTCACTCCATTGCCATGCATGACCTCACTATTCTTATGTTTATTTTCATTTTTCTCCAGCCCCTTCTCTTTTTATAATGCCTTATGTCCACTTTCCACACCTGCATTTCTCTTTCAATCCCTTATCTTGTGGACTTAATTAGCAACAACCAATAATTAAGCATACTGTTTACACATGTCTTTTTAATAATAATAATAAGATAATATTAATTTTAGTGTATTTATCTTCGGTATGTAATGTGTATTATATACATATATATATATATATATATATATGTATATATATATATATATATATGATCGAGATTATTTTCTATCAGATAAAGTGAATAATGTGGATAAGAATATCTTGACTAAACCTAATAAAAATTAAATATAATTAACATTACTTAAAACATAAGATAAATTAGTAGAATCCTAAACAGATTAACAGAACTAACCACCTAAATAACTTAAGTCCAGTAAAAATTCATAAATTCACTTTAAATTGAATTATTCATGAGATAAATAATTAAGTATTTATTACAATAAATTTCATGATTAAGACGATTTCTAAACTTGTCTACATATCATAGTATCTATAAAGGAAAAGAAAAATATCTCAAATTAAAGACGGAAAAATAAGAAGATTAACTTTTTATAAAATCTTAAGAATATGTAATTTTGACTTTGTAAGAACATAATGTATTTTATTTTTCTTTATACTATATATTGAATAATTGAAAGTTTTTATATGAATATTTAAAATTATTCAATTGATCTCTAGACTGTGATTAAATGATGAGCAAACAATGAAAGATTTCTGGACCTTTGAATATCCTTTTAACTTAAATAGAAAATCTTACTTGTTTTGTGTTAGTCTAGAAAAATTCCAACGAGGTTGTTTTGATGTCCGCACATATAAAATATTTACGCGAAAATTTAAAGATCAATCATCAATCTAAAAGAAAGTAATAATGATAGGGAATCATATAAAAACTTCTAATCTATTTATTACTCAAGATAAAAAAAAATATCAGGTACTAAAAGAAAATATCAATATATTAGAGACCAAAGATCTTATTACAAAATATTCCGAATCAAATAATAATTATATAATCCATGATAAATATAATTACTAACATAGATACTGATAAACATCAACCGTTCATAGTTTATTTCATTGTCACATCACTCACTTTGGATATTTATTATCGTCAACGTTAAGGTCTCAAATTTTGGCAGTTTGCATATTTTCTTCTTTGACAAAGTCGTGTGAGAAAATGTCCTAATATCTTATATGACTTATCGTACACGTTTTGTGAACTTATTAACACGTTTTGTGAATTTATTAATTCATTAAAGACAAAATTTCAACCTCAAAATAAAATTTCACTAGTAAAAAAAATACTAATTAATATTATGTGTTGTGCATAGATTCAAGATTTTTACTCTGTATAGTTATTAGAATTTAAAATACATTAGCACATATGAGTTGGTTTATAGTTATTAGACTTTTAACATTATGCTTTAAACATTATGTGTTATAAATATTGACTGTTGTGTTGAATATGTGCTATAATATAATGTTTCATATGCAGATCTGTTTTTGTGATAGTAGATATCACCAAAACATACCTGTTATGCAAAAAAATTTGCATAGTATAAGTCTCGGTTGCGACAAGAACCAAGGTAGAAAGACACTCTATGGCCTTTGTTCGACCACAACCGGTGCCATAGGATACACGACATTTAAAAAAAAGATTTTAAAAGGTTTTGGCCTCGGTTATAGCCTGAACCGCTGCACACATGTTATGACCTCGATTGAACCGAGGTAATAACCCCTTCACCCCCTCCCTTTTTCTTTTTTTTTTCTTCGTTACTATTTCGGAACCAGAGCAGAAGCTCCAATCTTTTGACCTCGGTTGGAATCAAGGTCAAAAGTCTCCATCTTTTTACCTTATCAGTATATGTCACGGTTCTAAAACCGAAGTGTATTGTCAAAAACAAAACAACCGCTATAATTTTCCTTCATAGCACTAGTGTTTTCCTTAACACAAAATTATACTCTGTACATAGGATGCAAAACAAAAATTAGACAATATATTCAAATAATATATTATATTCACTTAAAACAAATTATTTCCTATCATTATACATTTCTTGATATAAATCTAAAAATTTGAAATAATATTAATTTTTTTATTATTATTGTGTTTTACTTAAAATATAAAAAAAATATTAAACACAACTTAAACAATGCTCATGTTGTTTCAAGTTTTTTTTTATGGACATGTTTACAGGAATATTTTCCATAAGTATTGAGAAAAAGTAGTTCTTTCATAAATTAAGTTTACTTATATATGAGTTAAATATGTGAAAGTTGATAAAAATATAACTTCAACAAATAAGTTTCTAGTTTAGTTAGTTTAGCGAAAGAAAAATCATTTATTTTTTTCTTCTAAGAGTATCTATGAAAAAAAAATCTCTAAATTTGTACATTAAATTATTTTTAGAGTGTATCATCTATAATTATATCCAAGTAATGAAAGTTGTTCTAAATAATATTAATATTTTAAATTTTACTATAAATTTAGTTTCCTTATAATAATTTTAGAGGTGTAATAATATTTATATGATATTTATAAATAAAATAAGTTTGTGTAAGGTCTCTTTCCCTTCTTTTTCTTTCATTATTTATTTTCTTTTTTTCGTTTCTTTCTGATAATCTTCTTTCTATCTTATCCATATATTGTTCTTCCAAACTTTATTTTTTTGTTTATAATTTGATCACACGCCGCATTAAGTGAAGAGTTGGTATTCATTAATTAGTGTAAAATAAGTTTTTAAAGTATTAAAGTGAAGAGTTGGTATTCATTAGTGGGAAATAAGTTTTTAAAGTCTTACGTTTAATATTGTAATACGAAAAAGACAATCTAAAAAATATGGGTGATAATTTTGAATTTAACATCAGAATTTATAGTTTTCCTAATATATTCATCATATGTCGAATTTCTCAATATTGAGAAAATTTAATAAAAATGAAAGTAAAAATATAGGGTTAAATATGTTTTTAGTCCCTAAACTATTGGCCGTTTCTGGTTTTCGTCCCTCTTCCAAACTAAGGTACAATTTGGTCCTCATTCTTTAAAAAAACGTTCGTTTTAGTCCTCAAAATTTTGTTTTTAGTCCTCGTTTTAGTCCTCAAAACGTTCGTTTTTTCGACTAAAACGAACGTTTTTTAAAGATTGAGGACCAAATTGTATCTTAGTTTGGAAGAGGAACGAAAACCAGAAACGGTCAATAGTTTAGGGACTAAAAACATATTTAACCCAAAAATATATTTATGTATAAACATCAAATGTTTTAGTTTCGTACATCAGAAAGTTAGACACAAGAATATATATAACTTTTCAGAAATTATATATTAATAAATTCATTAAAAATTTGAACAAAAATGTATAAACAGGACCTTGAACTAAATAAAAACAAAATATTAACTTACTCAAAATGAGAACTACGTAATCTATCTCTATCTATATACAATAAAATAATATTAATATTACACCTAAATAATGAAAAATCAAAACTATCAATTTTTATTTTATTTCTAGCAAAATCAAAATAATAAATAATAAAATAAAACTCAAACAAAATTATTAATAAATTTTTTATATTTAAATTTATCCAACATTTATCCTGATTCTAAATGGGTATGTGTAACTTCCCCTGGTTGAATGGGACACTGAGTTACATAACTCGGCCCATCTGCCCATGGATTTCGCAGCATCCTTAACCCCTGCTTGATGTACATAACCCACTTTGTGAGGAAGATCAAACTTATGCATCAGCAGCACAGTAAATTGGCACATGGACCAAGTATGTATCAGTAGCATAGTATATCGACTCATGGACCAACTATTTATTGTTGGGTTAGTGTGGGGGAAAAGTTCTGACCGAAGAGTATGATATTTATTCAAGCATGAATTCCATGCGAAAGTGAAAGAGAAAGATGATGCTATGTACCAGTGGACGGAGATGTTGTACTGTGCTGCATTTACTACTTTGACCAATGTTAGGTTTCTTCTCTACTTTTTCATATCCTTTTGTTTCATAATTTTATTAAGCAAAACATTATAAGTTAAATTGTAAAACGCTTGAAACCATGAAAATTAAAACAGTAGTTCCTAAACTTTATGTAACTTTAGTCCTTGAACATAAATTAGGTCATCTTCTTTTGAGTGGATTTGAGGAAGTGAATTTGAGGGGATTTGAAGATAAATTTTTTTGTCGTTTATTTGAGTGAATTTGGAAGTAAACGATAGTGAATTTGAAAATAATTTTTTTTTAATTTGTCACGTCAATATAATTCTATACTAATTCTCACAAATTTTATTTCCAAATTCACTCTCATTTACCTCCAAATTCACTCAAATAAACGACAAAAAAATTTATCTTCAAATCATCTCAAATCCACTCCCTCAAATCCACTCAAAAGAACAGAGCCTTAGAGTGTTTCATCTACACCTTTCATCCTGTACTTCCAAATTTTGCTAAAATACCTATTTGGCCCCTAATTAATATATGTTTTAATTTTTGTTGAAACCGAAAAAAACAGTCAAAGATTCTTTTTCAGTTTCAGATTTTAGGAGTTGTGTGTCGGATGTCATTTGCTCACTCTCTCTCGCACAATATCACTCACATTTGTTTTCCTTTCTCACGCACACCATTTGCTCTTCTTTCTCTCGCATAGTACCAGCATTTGCTCTTCTTTCTCTGTTCTTTCTCTCGCCCAGTATGATGGAAGTAAATAAGCCTATGATTTAAGTTTAGTCATAATGAAGAGTGAAGTTCCTTTTTTTTCATCTATACAATTTGAATATAAATTAAAGAATTTACAGCAATTGATGCATTCCACTAAATGAGTCATATTGGCTTGACTGCTAAAAGGAAACTCTTTTTAACTGTACAAAAGAATGAATGTGTAGTGTATGAGTTAAGAGTTGCAGACTTAAGTTCCTTGCAAATTGTAGAGAGAAAAGAAAAGTTTCAAACAAGCACATTTAATCATATTCGGATTTATAAGAAAGAAAACGGAAGCAGAAAGACAAACCTCCAGCCATGTTGTATGCTTGCTTAAATTCTGGTTTCTGAACCCTTGCTCTTAAAACGCGATGGTGATGTATATGAAGTAAAGAGTAGGCTCAGTGACCTGATATGAAATTTTCTGTAGTGCTCCAAAAAACCATCACAAAGTATTTTTATAACGTTAGAAGAGATTGTTGTGGGAATCATGGCACACCCACACGTTTGAAAACGATTTTTATTTAAATTGGACCACTTTCAGAATATTAACTGCTTTTAAAATATTAACTGAAAAGGAAATAAAATAAATGGGATATGATATATTCTTAAAATGTAACCTCTTTTCTGTATAAGGCTAACATTCTCCCACTTGGTCCATTTTATTTAACCATCAAACGTAATAAGAGACCAAATATATGAATCATGGTGACAGTTCCTCTAATAATGAGTATTATCTCCCATGTATTACGATGTATTTAGTCTCACATCACAAGCTCTTAACTCTAATGAATAAACCATATGTCTATTCTAGGTCACAATTAGATGAGTTTTCTCAAAGTAACTAATTATGTGCACAAATAATTGAGAAAACATTAAACTGAATAAGAGTTTTATCAAAATGAAAGTACTTACAATGATTGTCATATCATGGAACCAAGTCCCATTCGCGTTACATGATCCTTAAAATTCTTTGGTGGCATGCCTTTAGTTAAAGGATCAGTAATCATCAACTCGGTGCTAACGTGCTCAATGACCACTTTCTTTTCTTTAACACGTTCTCTTATGGCTAGATATTTAATATCGATGTGTTTACTTCGACTTCCATTTTTATTATTCTTAGCCATAAAAACAGCAGCAGAGTTATCATAATACAACTTTAGTGGCCTAGCAATTGAGTCCACAACTCTAAGCCCAAATATAAAACTCTTCAACCATACACCATGTGAAGTAGCCTCAAAACAAGAAACGAACTCAGCCTCCATAGTAGAAGTAGCAGTCAAGGTCTGCTTTTTTGCTACTCCAAGATACAGCTCCACAAGCTAGCATGAAAACATAGCCAGATGTAGATTTTCTGGTATCAACACAACTAGCAAAGTCTGAATCAGAGTAGCCTACCACTTCCAAATTATCAGTTCGTCTATACATGAGCATGAAATCTTTTGTTCCTTGAAGATATCTCATTATTTTCTTTGCAACTTTCCAGTGGTCAACACCTGGATTACTCTGATATCTTCCTAAAACTCCAACTGCAAATGCAATGTCAGGTCTAGTACAAACTTGAGCATACATAAGACTTCCGACAACTGAAACATATGGAATATTTTTCATCTGTTCCCGCTCAAGATCATTTTTCGGTCATTGACTTAATTCAAGTTTGTCACCCTTTACAATGGGAGCTACACTTGGTGAACAATTCTTCATGTTAAACCTCTCTAAAACTTTGTTGATATAGGTCTCTTGAGACAAACCCAAAATGCCTCGAGATCTTTCTCTATGGATCTTAATGCCAATGACATAAGATGCCTCTCCCATATCCTTCATGTCAAAGTTCTTTGAGAGAAAATGTTTCACTTCATATAGCAAACACTTATCGTTGGTTGCAAGCAAAATATCATCCACATATAATACAAGAAAACAAATCTTACTCCCACTGACTTTTTGGTATATACATTGATCCATGACGTTTTCTTCAAAACCGAATGAAGTGATAACATCATGAAATTTTAGATACCATTGGCGGGAGGCTTGTTTTAATCCATAGATGGATTTATTAAGCTTACATACCAAGTGCTCATTGTCTTTAGAAGAGAATCCTTCAGGTTGTTTCATGTAAACCTCTTCCTCTATATCACCATTAAGGAATGTTGTTTTCACATCCATTTGATGTAACTCAAAATCAAAATGAGCTACTAATGCCATAATTACTCGGAAGGAATCTTTCTTAGATACAGGAGAAAAGGTCTCTGTGTAGTCAATTCCTTCTCTTTGAGTGAATCCTTTGGCAACAAGTCTTGCCTTATGTCTGTCAATGTTGCCTTTTCAGTCTTTCTTGGTTTTAAAGACCCATCTATATTTAATGGATTTTACATCATCAGGCAACTGAACGAGATCCCAAACTTTGTTGGATGCCATAGAATCCATCTCGTCTTTCATGGCATCATACCATAGGTTTGATTCTTTAGAACTCATGGCTTGTGAAAACATTTCAGGATCATTTTCGGTTCCAATGTTGTAATCCGATTCTTGTAAATACACTTCATAATCACTAGACTCTGCTGGTCTTCTGATTCTAGTAGATCTTCTTAATATCATGTCAACATCTTGATGAGAAGCTTGTTGTTCAATTGGTTGTTCAACATTTACTTGTTGCTCCTCATCAACAATTTGATCTACATTATCATTCTCAACAATTTGTGGAACTTCAATTATTGGTTGTCTAATTTGCTTTTGAACTGGAGGAGCGTGAATGACTACCAATCTTTCATTTGATTGAGAGGTTTGAGCTTCATAATGATCTTTTTCAAGATCAACGTCTTGATTTAAATCACTCCCACTAATCAAATCATTTTCAAGAAACTTTACATTTCTTGATTCCACAATCTTAGTGTTATGAGTTGGCCAATAGAATCTATAACCTTTGAACTTTTCAGCATATCCAATGAAATACCCACTAATAGTCCTTGGGTCTAGTTTCTTCTCTTGTGGATTATAAATTCTCACTTCAAACGGACATCCCCAAATGCGTACATGTCGTAAACTAGGTTTCCAACCTTTGAATAACTCAAAAGGTGTTTTTAAAACAGCCTTAGTTGGGACCCGATTTACTATATACACAGCCGTCTTAAGTGCTTCAGTCCACAAGAACTGAGGAAGTTTTGAATTACTCCTCATACTTCTCACCATATCCATCAAGGTTCGATTTCTTCTTTCTGCTACACCATTATGATCTGGAGAGCCAGGCATGGTATATTGGGCAACAATCCCATGTTCTTGAAGAAATCTAGCAAACGAACCAGGTGCTTGTCCATTCTCCGTGTATCTACCGTAGTACTCTCCACCTCTATCTGATCTCACAATCTTAATTTTCTTTTCACATTGTAACTCTACTTCAACCTTAAAAACTTTAAAGGCATCTAAGGCTTCATCCTTAGAACGAATTAAGTACAGATACATGTATCGTGAGTAATCATCTATAAAGGTGATAAAGTATTTTGGACTACTTGCGTCCATATCCGGACAACAAATATCTGTATGAATAATTTCTAGTAAACTTGAACTCCTCTTAGCACCTCTTTTGGACTTGTTAGTTTGCTTACCCTTAATGCAATCCACGCAAGTCTCAAAATCAGTAAAATCCAAAGTACTAAGTACTCCTTCATTTACTAATCGCTTAATTCTCTCAATGGAGATATGTCCCAATCTACGGTGCCATAAAACAGAAGAATCCTCATTCATAACACATCTTTTTAACCCAGCAGAAACATGCATAGAACTATAAGCAGCGTTGTTTTGCAATTTAATAAAGTAAAGACCATCGCATAATTCCCCAAAGCCAATAACTTTGGATTTATTCAATAAAGTAAAACCATAATCCATAAAATTAAAGGAAAAACCCAAAGGTGCAAGTTGTGAAATAGAAATCAAGTTCTTGCTAAAACTAGGAACATAAAAGGTCTTTTCTAAACATAAAACAAAACAACTGCTTAAAACTAAATAGCACGTCCCAATGGCTTCAACATGTGAACTCATCTTGCTTCCTGAATAGATGTGTTGCTCACTTCCCATCGGTTTCCTTAGGTTTTCCATACCCTGCAAGGTATTAGAAACATGGATTGTAGAACCAGAATCAATCCACCATGTGTTATGATTAAAACTAGTCAAATTAGATTCATAACAGACAAAAGCAAACAAATTACCTTTCTTTTCAAGCCAATCCTTAAACTTTTGACATTCCTTCTTCATGTGTCCCTTCTTTTTACAAAAGAAACATTTGGACTCCTTCTTAATAACTGGCTGAGCAAGAATCGTTCCCTTCTTATTAACTTGGTTCTTCTTATTCTTAAATGAAGTGGTCAAGTTCACCTTCTCCCTTTCTTCAATCAATAGCCTTTCTTCTTCTTGAACACACATGGTCAATAATCCATTAATCGATCACTTGTCCTTATGTGTGTTGTAAGAGATTTTAAAGGGAGTGTAATGGTGAGGCAAAGTGCACAAAATATAGTGCACTAGGAAAGAATTAGACATGGTAACTTCCAAAGCTTTTAGTTGAGCCACAATGTCCCTTATGCGCATGATATGATCACGCACTCCCTTAATTCCAATGAGCTTTAAGGATGAAAACTGCATTATAAGAGTGTTGGCAAGAGATTTATCAAATGTCGTAAACTGCTCATCAATATAGCCCTCAGTAAATCCTTGACATTCTCATACTGATTAACCGAACCCCGGATTCCAGCGAAAATGTTGGTTTTTATGAACGTTACGGAGAGACAATTTGACCTCTCCCATTTTTCATAAAGTTCAATGGCATCTGGAGTGTTAGTCTCAGTAATACCCGGTGGTTCAGGTTTTCTAATAGCATAGTCTATGTCCATCCAGCCTAAATGAAGAAGAACTCTCTCCTTCCAAATCTTATAATTATCTCCTTTCAACTCGGGAATACCACACTTGATATCAGAAATATTCACAGATTGAGAAACTGCAAATTCAAAATATACATGTTCATTATCATAATTTGAGACTAAAATAAATGTCATGTTTTACTAATGCAAAACATGTCTTTACCAATGAGTCTATTAACATAAAACTTGCCTGTGGGCTAAAGTCTTACTCAATTAGACTCATTTAACCTTATGATAAAACTATTAAATTATATCACATTCCTAATTCCTGTGGGAAAATTAAGAATTATAATAAATATTTTATCCTAATTAATCATACAAATGTAAGGAAAATCCTGTGGGTATATTTCATCACATTATATATAATTAATTACAATTAATGTTTCAATAAAGTGATCTTTATAATATAATTTAGTTAATTAAAGATGTTGTGGCTACTCTCTAATTATTAAAAATTATATTTATCACTAAACATTAAATTCTCTATAGGTCTTATATTTAATCTAAATAAAATATAAGAGTCATATTATAAATATATAATATTCAAAAAATTATTATACTAACATTAAATATTAGTATAATGTCCACGTGCACTTTAATCCTAATTGTGTGTATACCAGTGCCTCCATAACACCATACATATATATATATATATATATATATATATATATATATATATATATATATATATATATATATATATTATACGCATATAACAACAACAGGAAAAAAGCATCCAATATAAAACGTAAACAATAAATAATATATATTTATGTATATGTATGAAAACTAATAAGTGTGCGCAGAATGAAAAGACAACTCTGGGTTGTATTAATTAAAACCAGAAGCAGCGTACCTTTCAATCTCTCCCGTGCGCCTATGTGTACAGCAGATATAGAAGAAAAATAAAAACTGAATATATTTTTCTGAAAGATGCCCAAAATGAAACGCAAAAACAAATGTCGTTTCGATCATCTTCAACCTCCAGCATGGTTCCAACAAGGCGTATTCAAACACGAACCCAATAATATGTGAGAGTTTTAGCACCAAAATTTCACAGAAAATTTCTTCTTTCGATTCAGTTTCAAAACAATTGATAAAACTAAAAACACAATACACAGAGGAGTGAACCAAACAAGGCAGAGGATAAACAACTCTGATACCAAATGTAAACAATTCATACTAAAGATTCGATAAATCTAAATATCTCAAACAAGCACATTTAATCATATTCAGATTTATAAGAAAGAAAACGGAAGCAGAAAGACCAACCTCCAACCATTATTGTATGCTTGCTTAAATTCTGGTTTCTGAACCCTTGCTTTTAAAACACGATGGTGATGTATATGAAGTAAAGAGTAGGCTCAGTGACCTGATATGAAATTTTTTGTAGTGCTCCAAAAAACCATCACAGAGTATTTTTATAACGTTAGAAGAGATTGTTGTAGGAATCATGGCACACCCACACGTTTGAAAACGGTTTTTATTTAAAATGGACCACTTTCAGAATATTAACTGTGTTTAAAATATTAACTGAAAAGGAAATAAAATAAATGGGATATGATATATTCTTAAAATGTAACCTCTTTCTATATAAGGCTAACAAAGAAAAGTTGCAAACAGTTGGTGTGCTATAATGGGTTGGCTTGGGTTTTAGCTGTACAATTCTCTCTTCTCACAAGTTGTACTCTGCTCAGCCATCAACCTAAAGTCGAAGACAGCTACGCCTACCCCACCTTCCAAATATGTTACATTTTCACAACTTCTTCTCATTATCTTTTCTTCTTCTGCCCTTCCAACATAAACAACACCCCCACATTCTTTAAAACACACACTGCAAAAACATACTTAGACATTTAAAAGCTAAACAGAAATTGTAAAACTCATGTAATGTTATGTAAAGAAACATTAAATAATTAACAACTAAAAAATATATTATAAGAATAACTTCACACAACACCATCGGATCTGGAGGTGCAAATATAAATTTAAAAATATACGCATCTCCAAATGTGACAAAAAATATTTTTCCCATCGATTGTGGACATTCGACAGAAACTGCATCGGGTATCCAGACCCGAATAATCTCTTTTGAATTTTCATATCCGATATATATATATATATATATATATCTTCGTACTTGTATTTTTCTTTTTTTCACCACCTTCAAACGTCAAGTCTGCCTTCCTCCAAGCATCATCACTGACAGGAATACATTTAATGAAAATAAAGAAGATGGATTGGAGAGAATCGAAAGAGGAGAAGAGATGGAATTCAAATGGGGTGTAGGAGTTCTTAATAGATCATAAATGGAGTACATGTTTAGGGATAGAGGAAATGGGGTGCATGCTTGCTGGTAGGAAAAATGGGAGTGAAGGGTTTCAATGTTACACAATTTTTGTCAATAAACCAAAAAATTATTGGATAATCACCTCATTAATCAGGGTATTTTAGGAAATTTCAGATCCAAATGAAAAAGTTGGAGGTGCAGGATGAAACACCCCATAACTTATTCCCTAAGACAACTTCTTGAGTTTTGTAATGAAGTGATTAAGAGATTACACTTTCAGCCGTTTCTTTTTAGTTTTTTTATTCTCGTGCGACTAAATAAAACTTATTTCCAATTTTTTTAAAAAATAATAGTAAATAAAAATGTGAAAAATGTTTTTTTATATTTTTATTTTGATCAAAATCATTTTTAATATTTGCATTATCCAATTTTTTTCTTTTTACATCTTATTTTTATTTTTTATTATTAAACTTCATTTTAGGCCGTGTTGACTTCGCATGAATTTACTGTTCATGATGTTTAGCGAGCGATGAAAAGGAACGAAATTCGTGTTCACTTGATGGAGTTTGCGAAGAAGAAACGCGATTGAATTGTGGGATGTCGCTCTTTTTGGTCACCTGCAAAGTTAAGAAGATTTGGAGGGATACCTTGCATAATTACTCATGTGCCCCCAACATTTAAAAATTTTCCAACTCGTACGTTGCAGGTTGAGTTAGTATTGGAAAGTTGGAAGGTACTGTGCACTCACGGAAAAGCTGTAATATGCAGAAGAGATTCCTGAGGCTTTGGTTCAGACGTCCAAACACCAAACAGTGAAGATTCGCGCATGAATTATCAACAGTTCACACGGTTTCTTCATCCACAGTGTTAGCCTTGTTATGTTAAATGCAGAACCTAGAAGAGCATTGTGTGGTTGTGTTAATT
Organism: Vigna umbellata; assembly: GCF_029865625.1. Lineage (NCBI taxonomy): Eukaryota > Viridiplantae > Streptophyta > Magnoliopsida > Fabales > Fabaceae > Vigna > Vigna umbellata. The sequence continues at coordinate 32,037,761 of NC_142167.1, read as the reverse complement.
GAAGAAGCAAGAGTAGCATTGGGTTAAGCAAGTTCAAGAGCTCGAAGTGGAAGTGTGTTTCAGTGCTGCTGGAAGAGAGAAAGCTAAGGTGTTTTAGTGCTGGTGCTGCTCGAAGAGAGAAAGCTAAGGTGAGTTTTGATTGTAGTTGTTTATAGCTGTTTATCGTTTTTATGTTGCAAGTGATGGAGGTAGATGAAGACTATCGGTGGAGGAGATGAATAACAGAATCGGTGATGAAGAAGATGACTCTGCGTGAAGGCGGAGAAGAAGAAGGGTGTGAACGTATCCGGATGAGAGATGGCGTATCCGGATACACCGTGGATGAAGAAATCGCTGGGAAACCTTATCCGAATACACTCATGCGTATCTGGATACAATCATGCGTATTCGGATACGGTTTGAACATTGCGGCTTGGATCCTGATACAGAGGTCGTCGTCGTTCCGTGGAAGTCGTCCGATTTGGTTCGTTGTTGGCAGAGTTTGGGGTGGAGAAGGTGGCAACGCGCATGTGATGGAGGTCCTCCGGTTTGGTTCGTCGTTGGCAGAGTCAGGCGTGGAGAAGCATGCAACATGTGATGTTTGGCGTGGAGAAGCTCGCTGCGCATGGAGGTTTCACCAGTAGACGAAGCTGTCCGTGATGATGGAGGATGGAGGCAACATTTGATGGTCCGTCAACCAGCGACGATGTCGATGTGATTGGAGAAGGATGCACGGCGGTTGGTTTCACAGGTCAAGCAGTGCACCAAGGAGGAGGATGGGCACACATGAGGATGCTGAGAAGAACGCATATGTGGTGTTATTGAGTGAAATATGATACGACTAACGATTTGTTTGTGATGGTTTTTGATGCAGGTGTTGTTAGAGTGGTGAATTACAAGCTTAAACATTGAATTGCAAGCTGCTCCATGGTGTAAGTAGATGACTGTGGTTCAATATTGTTGAATACAGGGTGTGTGTTGTGATTTGTTATGAACTTCATCATGCTTTCTTTTATTATTTTGCAGGTGTTGGACCGGAGTTGTTGGTTACAGTGAAGAAGGTTGTGTGTGCATGTTTTTGTCCACCAAGCGGGAGTAATTTCTGTGGTTGAAGAAGCTTATCTGTGAATGTTGTTGGGGGAAGCCCAGATAAATTAGTTTCTTAGTTGAACATTGAAGATTGAGCTGTATTAATTTCTCTGCATCACGAATTGACTTTACTTTGTTGAAGAAGGTTGATTAATAATTACAAAATTTGTAGACATTGCCTTTTAACCATTATCTAATATTATCATATTCACAGGTTTCGTGTGACATAGTTGGAATACATAACAAACTTTCCATCCAACTTTGGCAATTGAAGAATCAGTGAATCTTTGAGTATATTTGTGGTTGGGGTTTGACTCTTTTGGCTAATTCATACTTGGAAATCTACATACACAGATCTTCAACAGGTAAATGTGATTGTTTGTTTATTTTTAATTAATATAAGAATGCGTTTTTAATGTTTAGGTTAAATATATATCCTTTAATTTTAGTAATATATGAATGTATTAGTTAAATTTCTTTATATATGAATATATGATAATATGAATAACATATGTTTGATGAATATATGAATGCATGATTTTAATTATAGTATGATTATTTGTTTAAGTAAAAATAGATGGAAGAAGAATTAGATTTGTTGTACTTGGACCGTGAAGATATAGAGGACGATGTGGTTGGTGTAGACTTTAATATAGTCGCAATGTTACATCAACAATTACAAATAACAACCTCACTGGCTGCACTAACAATGTTATGCATTGTTTGTCATGCCTTGAATATATTGAATATGTGCTCGAGTGATCCAAGTAGTGTTAGCACTTTCCTTCCCGACAAAGACCGTCGCAGGCAACAGTTAATGTCGTACTTGGTGCATACTAATCGATGTCGTGACATCATTCGGATGGGTCCAGAGGCATTTATTAATCTTTGTGAGAGACTAAGAACAACTGGGTTAGTTAAAGATGCCATTCGCTCAATAGTGGAGGAACAAGTAGCTCAATTTCTTCATATAATTGGGCATAATGTTAAGAATCGAAGTGTCGCATTTTTCTTCTATCGATCTGGGGCGACGGTTAGCAAACACTTTCACAATGTGTTGGATGCTACTTTAAGTCTAGAATCTGAATTTTTAACTCAACCATCAGGAGACGAGGTGCATCCATATGTCTTAAACAACAATCGGTTTTATCCGTACTTTAAGGTAAGCATATGAATCTGTCAGTTTTGAAGCACTTGTACGAAACAATGTTTATGTTTCGCATTTGTATGATGACTTGTTATTTGAATGTTTAGGATTGCTTAGGGGCCATAGATGGTACTCATGTTCGTGTAAGAGTGCCACGAACAGATGCTCCAAGATTTTGTGGAAGAAAAGATTGGCCAACTCAAAATGTGTTTGCCGCATGTGACTTTGATATGAAATTCACATACGTTCTAGCGGGGTGGGAAGGAACAACATCTGATTCTAGAATCTTAAAAAATGCTCTCGATCGAGATGATCCGTTCGTCATCCCCCAAGGTAAGTGTCTTCATTGGGATGTTATGATTGGTTGTTTATTAATTAGTAAATGTTGATGTTATGCATTATTGTAGGAAAGTACTATCTTGGCGACGCTGGTTTTATGCTTAAAAGTACAGTATTGACACCATACAGAGGCGTGAGATATCATCTTAAAGAATTCACACGCACAGGATCACAAAATGCACGCGAGCTCTTTAATCATAGACATTCATCATTGAGAAATGTTATAGAAAGAACATTTGGTGTGTTGAAGAAAAGGTTTCCTATCATTGCCAGTGGAAGTGAACCACATTATGGATTGGAGACAATGACAGACATCATTCTAGCTTGTTGTATCCTACACAACTTTATCCGTGGAGTTGATAGGGATGACCCATTGCTTAATGAGGTTCATAATGAGTTAAATGAAGGGGAAGACCATAATGTGACATCTTCTCAAGTTTGAGAAGATGATTATAGGGTCGGTACAACTATTAGGGATGCCATAGCTGATGAAATGTGGCGAGATTATGAACATTAATAGTATTGTATTTGATATCATTTTATTATGACTGTGTTTTTTGAATTTGACATGTACTTGGTTTTATGATTAACTCTACTTCACTTGTATAAATTTTCTTTATCAAATAGGTTAAATATGGACAGGGGTAAGGGACAAATGATCAAGTCATCTGCTGCTACAAGAGAGTTCGTTAAATGGACTGAGGACATGGATGCTAAGCTTTTGCATTCTATGATTGAGGAGAGTCGTTTGGGTAATAGGGTTGATGGTAGTTGGACAACCCAAGCGTATAATAACATGGTTCAATACCTTCATAGTTGTGGTTATGTTAATGTTACTAAAAATAATGTCAAAAATCGTCAAAAGGTATTGAAAGACAGATGGCGTGAGGTTCATGACCTCTTTGGTGGATTGAGTGGATTTGCATGGAACGCCGTTACTATGAGATTTGAAGCTGAGGACGAAGTGTGGGCTGATCTCATCCAGGTATTTGTTAAAAATTAAGATTTCGTAGATTCTTGAAACACATAACTTCAACCACTATTTGTGTCATGTGTGTTGTTTCAGTCAAGGCCAACTGCAACCAAGTGGAGGGTTAATAGCATAAGACACTACGATTTAATGGTCGATTTATGGGCTGCGGATCGAGCAACTGGGAGTGGTGTTCGGACCGCTCGTCAAGCGCGTCGTCAACGGGTTGGGCCTCGTGTACATGTTGATTTGAATCAGAATATGGAGTACATTCCTGAAGAGCCTAACTATCATGACTATAGAGACCCAACTCCACCATCACCTCCTCCATCCGTGGATGAGTACAGTCCAGGGCAGACTCAGTCTGTGCCATCCGTTCCATCTGGAGGAACTTCATCCTCACGAGGTTCCAAAAGGAAGGCACCTATGGTCGATGCGATAGATGCACAATTTGATAAGTTGAAATCCAGCCTCGATGGTTTCACAGATGTCCTCAGCTCAACAAATGTTCACTTTGGTGTAATTTCTGATGCTGCTGTGCGTCAAGTATCAGCAATGGAAGACAGAAATCAAATACTCCGTCGCTCCTCCACGTACACATACACAGAGAGCGACATTTACGAAATGTTGAGTGCTATGAATATTTCTGATGAAAACTTGCTCGATCAATGTTATGATTTCTTATGTTCAAACCCCACTTGTACAAAGAGGTTAATGGGACTTCCACCACACAAGAGGTGAAACAAGTTATGTAAAATGATAGCGGGTGGTCAATGTTAGAATGTTTTGGTTACTTTGTAGTTATGTTTTGCATTCAAACTATTACATGTTTCCTTCATCCATGTTCAATATTGAAGTTAAGGTTATGGTTATGGAATAATGATTTGTCTTTAATTGTTGTTATTATTAATATTCTTTAATTTATTATCACTTAACTTGTGCATGTTTTTATGTATGGTTTTGTTGAAGAAATTGTTAAATGGCCTCATCATCAAGCAAAAGGCCTAGAAAAAATCGTAAGGGAAAAGAATCTGTGACTCAGCCAGAAGATGCAGTCAATGTCAGACCATCTATTGCAGAACAATTAGATCAGCGTCGTTTCTTCACTCATACCCATCAGATGGAAAATTACGCAGCTGATTTCTACACAAGAAATATTGTTCTGCCAAAAATAATGAATTTCGAATCATTTGCCGGTTCCAACTTATTTTTTACTCAGCATTTGTTGTTTCAAGGAGTGGTTGAATTTATTTCGTTGCAAGCACCCTTTTATCCGGATTTGATCAAAGTTTTTTATTCAAATCTGAACATTTCTTGTAATGGATATTTGGTCACTGAGGTCAACAAGACAAGAATTAGATTGAAACATGCTGATTGGTTGAATGTTGCTAATCTGAAGTATCAGGGCCACAAATTGTGTTATTCAACTATCCCACACGACTTTCCCTATGATCGGGATATGACATTAGCTACTATGGTTAGACCAGAAATGCAGGGTGAACGTGTAAAAACAGTTGGATCTTTGAATATTGATGATAGACTTCTGCATTATGTTATTGTGCACATGTTGACTCCACGACCTTCAAATTTTGCAAGGGTATTGCACGAGGATATCTTTATGATATGGGTGCTTAAAAATAATATAACTATCAATTGGCCTTATCACATCATGCAACATATGCTTAAATGCAAGGCCGGTGACACACCCCTTCCGTACGGTGTCCTTATCACCCAAATCATGCAATATTGTGGAGTGAATGTTGATGCCGATGCCACCACTCATATTGGGACCAGACATCATTTTTCAATTCATTCATTAAAGAGGTTGAATATTGGTAATGTTAACGGTGTTTGACAACACGATGTCGGCGATGATGAAGAAGAAGAGCAACCACACCATCATGCCAACCCTGTGGAACCTCCTCCACATCTTTCAAATCCTAATATGATGACTCAAATGTGGGAGGGGTTACAAGACTTGCAACACAGAATGCAGGGTATGGAACAAATGCAGGTGCGGGTTCAGCATATTGAAGATAACTTGACAAACTTATCTCTCGACATGAACTGACAATTTGCTGACCTCAATCAAAATGTTAACTTAATTCTTCATCATTTACATGATTAAGTTGCTTACTCTTCGGTGCGTGTATTACATGACCTTATTTTTGTACTTGACTTATGTGCTTCATTGCTTACAAACCTCACTGAAGCAATTTCATCACGATCTATTCCAAATATATTTCTATGTTATTACGTTCGTTGTTTTTATATTATGTTATGTAAAACTATAACTGTTTTTAATTATCGCCTTCATTAAAAATTAATAAATCTCAGTTCATTACAAATAAATTCATACTACTCAGAACTAAATTATATTCAAAACAAATACTACATTTTAATAATAATTCATTTTACTAAATTATAATTGAATTAATTTTTATAAATTATTTTAAATAATTATTTTAAATTTTTTTCTATTAATAAACATTTTTACAAATTAATATAACATAAACAAATATCATTTTATATCACCTAAATACCTAGGGGCATTTTGGTAATCTTAAATTTTTACCAATTAAACTGTCACATCAATCAAATTCTACACTAATTCTCACAAACTTTACCCCTAAATTCACTCTCAATCACCTTCAAATCCACTCAAATAAACACACACAAAAATTACCCTCAAATTCCTTCAAATCCATTCAATCACTTTCCCCCAAATCATCTCCCCCAATCAACCCCAAGTGAACACACCCTTTACTTTGATTTTTTATACTATTTTTTTTTAAGAATCAATAGTCCAACAGATACATCCACGTTGGTTTTCTTCGTATCCTCTTAAAATCCTTCCACGTGTCATAGTCTACCACTCAACAAACCCTCCCCTTTTCTTCTTGCGAAAAGTTGTTTTGGGGCTACAGCTACACACTGACCGCTTCTCTTCTCCCTCCCGCCACAAGCAATACCCATTTCCATTTCGATCATCACACGCCAACACTAACAAACATCCCGTCCATTGCACTCCTTCACCTACACCACGGGTCAAGAGACTGGTAAATTAAATAAAAAGGGTCGCGACAACTTTCAAAAAGTGGTGTGGTGACGTAGTGCTTCAAATTGCTCACTTGTCAAGCTCTTACAGGTAATCTTTAAGATTAAGGTTGTGTTTCGGTGACGCCTTTGAGTCGGTGATTCCACGGAGTTAGGAATGGAGGACGACGGTTCCAGCTCGATCCGCCGCATGTCAAGCCGAACGCGAAAAGTTGCGTCCAAAATGGCCGCTGCACTTGCCAGCGCCGACAACCGCACTCAGGCAGCTATCTCCTCTCAATTCTTCTTCTGTTTTCTAATTTCTCCAGGAAATATGTATCACCATAAAATTGAATGAGGAATCTGATAGAAGTGTGTTTCTGTTACAATTTAATTCAGGCGGCACTTGCGCGCTTGGATGCTTTGGAGAATGACAATGCGGGTTTTGAAATCGCAGATGCCAATAACGATGATGATGAAGCTTCTCTCGACGAGGAAGATCAATGTTAGGGTTTCTTCTCTACTTTTTTTTCCCTTTTGTTTCATGATTTTATTAGACAAAACATCATTATAGTTAAACTATAAAATGCTTGAAACCAGGAAAATTAAAACACGAGTACCTAAACTTTAGTCCTTGAACATAACTTATTCCTTATCTGACGACTTTTTGAGTTTTGTAGTGAAGTGATTAATATAGATTACACTTTCAGCAGCTTCTTAAGTTTTCTTACTTTCAAAGACTATTATCAAAACGCCATATAGTTATAGGGACGTGAATACTATTTTACTCAATTTTATTTCATTTTTGCTGTTAGTGTTAATTTAGAGTAAAGGCCCATTTAGTTTTTAAAATTGTGATTTGTGTGTAACTTTGCTCCTCTTATTATCTGGCTTAACAAAATTCAACAGATGCCTCTGAAATTGGAATTCTAACATCTGAGTCCCTCACTTAACCCATCTTACTGTCATTTTGGTCCTTGAATAAACAAGGACGTGCGATTGAGATAAATGTTAAGTGAAGAGATCCACAAATCTAACTAATTAAGGCTTAGGATATGTGTATCTTGTAAATGGACCCATGATTGCTTATACTGACTTTTACATCCATTCATGCAATCGGCAGCATGTAACTGTTGGGTGTAGATCACTTAAAGCAGACTAAAAACATTCATTCAAGATCTGAGCCATGCAATCTTCATCTAACGACTTCTTGAATGAATGTAAATTCCAACGGGATATTTCCTGAATCAAAGTGTATTTTTAGGGAAAAAGGGGGTTGATAGGATAAAATGGGTAATGGGTTTAGGATAAAAGGGAGAGGAATTGTATGAATAGTACTCTGTTATGTTGTCAGGAGGGGAGTTTTGAACATTAATTGTACGAACAGGCTCTTTCAGGTCCTGTGAGGGAGGTTATGCTCCCAACTATTCTTTGTGAAGATAATTCTATTGCTGTGAATAATAGAAACTCATTCTTTCATTACTTTCTCTGTCTATTGTGAGTGTTCTTGGTTAGGTTCCATACTTAGAAACCTAACAAATTGGTCCGACCTGCCGGATCTGCTCGGGAGGGGACTGTCGATACCCTTAGGGGAGGACGGCCAGATCAAAGGTTGCGGATCAAGAAGTGATCAAGAAAGGGTTGAAGCATGGAAGGAAGAGACAATACCTTGGAGAGGAGGACCATCGAACAGAAAATGAGCAGGGCAAAACCGAAAATGAGCATGGCAGAATGGAGAAGAAATATGCAAGAAATGCGGCAGGAAACCAGAGTACTCTTGCGAGTTCTTGGAGGAAGGGTGTGGAACCAGGAAAAAGGATTGGAAGGCAGTCCAGGGTTTGTAGATGAAAATCAACATTCTGTTAACGAGAATCGGAGAAGGGGAAGAGAGAGCTCAGAGGAGGAACTGGATGAAGACCGAGGAGATGCCCAACCTAATGGGGTAAAAAGGGTAGAACTACCCACTTTCAAAGGGTTTGATCCTAAGGGGTGGATTGCTAGAACGGAGAAAGCTTTTGAGATCTAGGGGGTGATAAAGGAAGAAAAAGTGCGCCTGGCATACAGTAGCATGGAGGGCAGTGCTGGGTATTGGGTCCTGGCTTGGAAGGCTAAAGCCAAGAATCCTTCTTGGGAAGGATTGAAGGAAGCTATGGTGGTGCGATTTGGAGGGCAAAAATAAATGAAGATTTACGACGATGACGTCATCAACGCTTCAGGTTCGGTTGGCGTGTTTCGTTGCACGCGCTTCCAAGAGGCCCTGGATTGGAGCATCATCGAGTCACTCATTCTGGTGAACGAAATCGCAGCGGTGGAAGCCGACTGCTCCGTCGCGCTCTCCTCCTACCAGCAGTGGAACATCATTGCCCAGAACTGCGTGGCCTTGGATGTGCAGCGCAAACGCACGCAGTGCCGCCGCAAGTGGCATGCGTTGCTCTCTGACTACGACTGCTTCAAGGGAACAGCCAACGCTGGAGGCAAGTTGCCGCCGAATTTCGATTACGAATTGTTTGAGGCCGTCGAACGCGTTGTGAAGGCACGTGAGGAGCGGGGCATGGCTGATCCCGAGAGCAATCCGAAGCAGGGAACGATGCGTGTGACGCCACCGTGGAAATTGGGTCCAAAAGGAAACGGTAACGAAGTAAGTTCAAACACCGCATTCAAAAGCCCAAACTTGAACAAAGGCACAAGGACAACCATGAAGAAGAGCATGAGGAAAAACCATTTTTTTCATGGGTGAAAAGAGAAGAGGTTGAGCACAAAGTGGTGAGTGTTGAAGAGAATAATAATAAAAGTAACAATAAAGGGGTTGCAGAGCAAGTGATTAGTGGTGTTGAAACAGTGAAGGTGGTGGATGTGGCCACCGAGAACCAAGAGGAGCAAAGGGAGCTTGCAGTTTTTGATGCACTTGCAGAGGGGAGAGAGCTGCTTGAAGCATTGAAAGACATTGAAAATCATTTTCTCAGGGTTTATGATTCTGGAAAAGATGTGACTAGAATGCTAGAAGCTAATAGAATCCAAGAAGAATGGAAGTCATTGGAGGAGGATTTGCCACCACCCAAGCCTCCATACCTGAATGGGAGGGCAGTAGCCAGTGGGTTCCATTCATATGATAACACGATGATGAAGAGGAGTCAGGAGATCAAGTTTCACGGTTCCAACCTTGAGGATAAGGTTGTTCTGCAGCGGGGTGTAATGATAGGATATAGGGTGATAGGATATAATGAGTAATGAGTTTAGGATAGAAGGGAGAGGAATTGTATAAATAATACTCTGTTAAGTTGTCAGGAGGGGAGTTTTGAACATTAATTGTACAAACAGGGTTTTTAAGGTTCTCTGAGGGAGGTTATGCTCCCAACTATTCTTTGTGAAGAGAATTCTATTGTTGTGAATAATAGAAACTCATTCTTTCATTACTTTCTCTGTCTACTGTGAGTGTTCTTGGTTAGGTTCCATTCTTAGAAATCTAACAGGGGTACTAACTGCAACTTGATTGAAATTCAGGGAGTATAATTTTTTAAAGATCCTTTGGTGAAACTTTTATGTTTTAAAAACTATTATAAAAATTATGTATAGATTTTAAAAATTATTTGATTCTTATCAAAATTTGAAATTCACTTAGTTCCTTTTCTTTACAGATTATATACAGAAAAAGCAGTCTAAAGGCACAAAAAGAAAGACCAGACAGGCAAAAGCACTTGAAGCTAGGAGGGCCCCGAGAACATTCCTTGAGCTCTTGCATGAGGTCAGTCATTACATCCACCACGGGTCACGCTCACTAGTGACACTCCTGTTTTACTTTTGCCTTGGTTTCTGTTTTTGTTAAACCAACCTCCTGCAATTGTAGGCTAACTTAGAATCATTGCCACATCACGTGCCCTCCTATTGGAAAGCCGCAGTTGGACCTCCAAGCACAACCTCCCGTCGCCACTTCTGTACTGTTTGTGGTTTTTCTGCTAATTACACTTGTGTGAGATGTGGTATGCGCTTTTGTTCCTATAGATGTCAAAATGTGCACAATGATACTCGTTGCTTGAAATTTGTAGCCTAATTCATGTCTCACAAAAATGTGCACAAGAACATTATTGGACACACTATTGTAACTTGTTATATATCAGTGTTCACCAGCAGTATGTGCAAGCAAGCTCTTTGCTCAATTTTCCTCTTTTGTTACCTTTTAAGACTAGTGGTTCAGTTATTAAGTCACAAGGTGAAACTGTATATTTTGACCCCTATTCGATCCTCTTGGTCTATGTAACCTTGCTAAAGATGTCCTTCGAAGTTATGAAATTCTATGATTCACAATTCAAATCCTACAATTTTATGTGATTTGGTTACCTATCAACATGGATCATAAGATTTATAATTGATACGTATCACACGATTCAACAATTTGTCATCTTTCCAATTACGTCTTTCACCAATTCTCAAGAAAAAAATTGAATGACCGTGTCTAAATTTATCTTATTTGATTGTTCCTCCGCAACATTTTTCATTCAGTGCATGCACTTTATTGGGTTATATTCATTGCTCCATTTGCATTCTTTTGAAATAAAGGCTTTACCAACTCAGTTAATATTTTCGATTTGTAAGACTAATGGCATATAAGTTGTTCTTTTTTCATTTCTACTTTTAGATTATTACATTGAACAATTTATATAATGTATTTGAAGTAGTTTTTCATTGTTTATGAATCTTAAGATTCAAGTTTTAGCTTGGTGATTAACAAATTGAATATTGATTTGGTAACCTTGATGTCCATAGTTGCATTAACTTAAGTTATCCGTTCAGTTATGTTTAATATGCCACTGGGATTATTCTGTTGTATTTTGCTTATGGATTATCTTTGTTTGTGACTTTGTACGCATGTCTTTGATTAGATTATCTCCAAGGAAGCTTACTTGCTAGAGTTTGCTGTTATGTTCTTTAGTTTCTTATTATTGTACATGAACCTTATAACATGGCGGTTGATGCATGCTGTGGATTTAGGCCATCCTAGAGGTCCAATGATTTCTTTGCATGTTAGGTATCCAGGAACAGTCAGGATGAACTTCACATTTTTGTTCATGTTGACCTGCTAAAAATTAAATGTACCATGTTTTTTGTTGTTCAGGCTCCTTTGTACAGAATAGTACATCTTCGCATTGCAACAAGTGCACAATTCTTCCACTGTAGGATATGAAATCAGTTTCTGGTACTGAAATATTTTTTTTCTATCAACTGGTCAGAATGGTACAGTTTTTCTCACTGAAATATTAAATTGGTAATAGTAATGATAAGAAATCATTTAAATATTAATTTTCTTTGTATAGAGTTACAGTGCCGTCTAATCAACATACCGCAAACATACAGCTCAATTAAGCTTAATTTAATTCTAGTATGGGAACTGCAGAAATCCATACTGTCTGTTTGGCAAATTCTTGAACTTGTAGTACACAACAATAAATTTATTCACTACTGATGCTTTCTTAACCTTAACATTGGAGTAGATCTGGCGGTGGAGGTATTAATGACTGTGAAAGGCCGACTCCGTTTTCTACCAGAAGTGCCATGCCCAAACCCGAATTCAGATGTGAGTCTATGTGGCAACGGATGAACCAAATTCCTGATTTGCAGTCGTGAAAGAAAAACATGGAATAGGTTAATAGGTGATGCTGGTACATACTGCAAAAGCAAAGTTTTACAATACTACAATATGTTACCTGGATTGTCAGCCACAAAACGAATAGCCACCCATCCTCCAGGAGGCGTTCCAATGGTGTTTTTGACAGGTGGGTCTACAAGGTTGAACTTGAGTGGATCAGTTGCTGGGTTGAAGTTGCCAAAACCTGAACCAATTACAAAGAAGTGAAATCCATGAACTATGCTTGTGTTTTGCAGAACAATTTGCATCCTCGAGCCATACTTCACCTTGTAGAGCTTAGTTCCCCGTGAAGGTGTCCATAGCCCCCTTGGTACATTCCCAGTATAATCAAATTGTACAGGGGGAACAGGGGCAAAGTCTGTGGTGAAGACACTGGGTATTCTTTCATAGTACGCTTGCATTAAGGAGGTGGTTCTTGGGAGTTCAAATGATACATTGTTCATACTGGCTGTGAAGTGGGTTCCATTTGGTGCTTGACACGGGACTATTAGGATTTGTGCAATTGATTAACCCCAACCCCAACGTGAAATATAGATTCACATAAACTTTCGTAAAGACTTTAACCCGAGTAAGCCCCCTAATCCTAGCAGTGTACGCAGTGGCAGTGTCATTGAAGGCAGGCAAAACTGGCAAGACTGGTCTTGATCTGCTTTGGTTACTGCGTCTAGTAGATCTGTATTCTAGGATTGCAGTGGTGGTGCAGCAGATTCGTAGGCGCGTGCTGCCATGTAGTAGAGACCTTGGGGTTGATCAGCGGTGACTAGAACATTGAATGTCTGACCAGGTCCTATCATGAGGACTGTGGTTCTGAAGGGCTTGGTATATGCTGCATCTGTACCAACCACAATCATCTGTGGTTGGCAATGGAGAAGAAAAGTTCATGATTGAGTGCACTGTTGATGATTCTCAACATAATTGTCTCCCTAGCTTCTACTGGAACAGTTCCTGCATTGTGTGTTCGTACCATCAATGAAACTGGAACCTCTATCAAAATATAATTGTTTTTAAGGTAGTTAAGAATTTAACCTTATTCAGCTATGCTTTCCTTTTTAAGACTTTATTATAATAAAAATAAACTTTGAAGGTTCAGAAAATCTGCCATTTGAAAATAAGTTATCAATCATTTTAATATCCTTTTCAACCGTTAAGGAATGCAGGCACACACTGAGTAATAATTTTCACACCTTGGCTTGAGCATCTGTAAAGATCACCAAGTTGCCCATTAGTGGTATATGCAACAGATGGATTTAGAGGTAATCTTGCAAAGTCTGCCTGCCTTTGGAGAAGCACAATATCCGAATCAAACCATTGCCATCAACACGATAAAACTGTCATGACACTATATAAGAAGCTCATCACATTTTAAATGTTTTTCTCCAAGGTATAGTGTGTTCACAGTGGAAGGAGATTCATTATTCAAGTGAATTGGGCCGAAGATGATTGTAGAGATGTACCAAGAAGGAGGGGAAATTCTTGCTTCGGCACAGAGGAGGGATAGGCAGAACCCAATCTGGGATAGATGAAGGCTCCCTAACAGTGGCTCTCAGGAAGCCAGTATGAGCATGCCACCATAATGTCCCTTCCTGATCCCTGATTCTAAATCGGTATGTGTAACTTCTCTCTGGTTGAATGGGACACTGGGTTACATAACTCGGCCCATTGACCCACGGATTTCGCAGCATCCCTAACCCATGCCTGATGCACATAAACCCTTATCACTTTGTGAGGAAGATCAAATTTATGCATCAGTAGCACAGTAAATTGGTACATGGACCAAGTATGTATCAGTAGCATATCGACTCATGGACCAACTATTTATTGTTAGATTAGTGTGGGGATGTGGCTTTGGGTTTTGCACAGCCTCGTCACTAGCCTAGCTTGAACCTATTTCACTCAAATTATGATGGAATGATAATTACTAAAGAGTTCTAACTTTATTGAAGAAAAGTAGTGAATAATTCATGATATAATTGAATCAGAACTTACAACAAATTCATGGAAATGTATCTCTTAGCCGAAGCAAGGGAAGCAATGAGAGCAAACAGGGCTAGTACGAACCAAGAACAACATGACTTACCAGGGAGGTGGAAAGTCTTCATTGTTCTGGTTTTGTTTAATGGTGTTTCTTGTGCTGAAGGGGATTTGTTTTAAATGCAGCTATTTTGTAGACTTATTATATATAGGGAAATGCCTGGAAAGAGAAATACTTCTGTTAAGTCGTTATATTTTAGTCAAGGTACTTAATATTTAGTAATTAGTCAAACAAAGTTGAGGACATGCATGGTGCACACAGCAATCCATTGTAGAATAAATGCTAGGTTGTGTTATTTTTAGATGAAAAGAGACCCACTAGATTAGAAATACATCTTTAGTTAATAAATCTGTTTTCTGGAATTTTATGGTAAGATACTTGCAATCTTCTAAGTACACCCATCAAACTATGTGTAGGAAAATAGAATAATTAGGACACCCAACCAAACCAATATTTCCACATCTAATTACGGAGAGAGAAAGGAAGTTAATATTTTGCAAGGGTACATAATTCTTGTTCTCAATAATTAAGACTTTGGGAAGCAAAATTATAATTATCTTTTAACTGTCTTCATTCATATTGCTTTTAAGCTAGAGAAGGTTAATGATTTTCAATTTCCATCTCTCCTATTTCCATTCCCCGATTACTGAGCAATGCATTATTCAGTTGGTCAAAACCATAGAGTAACAATTAGCTAGTTTCACAGTTATTTACTCCATTTTTCGTACGGAATCTCATTAGCAGAGGATGATGATATTGACCCTGAACTTTTGGAAGCTGTAACCTAAATAGTGTACTACAAAAGGGAGCAACATGAGTTAGGATACATATTGGTTGATGCAGTACCATATTTCACTTCAGTTTGTAAAGCCTTGCATTAATGTTACCAGAAAAGAAAATCCACTTCTAGTGTAAAATTTGCATACTTAACATTCTTTTGTTAATTAACTTATGCATTAATTGGTTCTAATTTATGAATATTTCTTTCCTTATTTTAATCTTATAATAAAAAGGTTAGTAATCACGCTTTATGTCTTATGGTAAGAATCGTATTCAAATGAAATGATGGACATGACACTTCAAAATTGTTGCCTAATTATAGAAACTTATGTGCTTATAAATTGGTTCATCTAATTTGATACACGACTCATGGATCTACTAGCAATGACTTTATTTAGTTGCTTTATTATGTTGATAATAAAATTTTAGTACTATTACTCATTTGATTCAGCAATCCAAATGCTAATATCGTAAGTGGATAAAAACATCTACTACATGTGTTTATAAAATGTTTTTATTTAAAATTAATTTTTTTTAAAATATGCTACAAAATTTGAGAATCTCATCATATTTTTATAGATTAGTTAACTAATAAATAAAATAAAAAAGTATGGGTGGTAAAAAGGGTCAATTTCAACAAGTCAACCTGACACTTCGATAAAAAAAAGTGAGTATGAACAATCACTTCAACTCAGCAGCTTGACACATCTCATCCAGCCTGGTAGTATGACAAGTCAACCTTATAGGTCAGACTGTTAGCTTGGTCGATGTCTAACACAACTCGATCGAGGTTTGAGTGGCTTGACCAAGGTTTGATATAGCTCGGATGAGTCTGATACAACTCGAATGAGGTCTGATATAACTCGACTAAAGTCTAATGTAGCTCGGTTGAGGTATAAAATAGTTAGGGTGACAGTTCGTTTTAACCCTTTCAACAAAAAATCAGCTTGGAAGCCCGTCATTTACTCGTTTTCATGTAAAAAGTCAAAGATCAAAACAAGAGGGCTAACTCGCTAGCCAGGCAAGCCAATAGCTCGATGTGCTAAGTTGTAAAAGTCATCCTATTCTTAAGTTGCGAGACTCGGTTCATTTTTTGGCGGACAAAGGTTGGATCAAACTTAAATCAGTTGGGTTGACCCGTTTTGCCATCCCCAGTCGTGGGTCTATGTTCCTATTGGAATAATACTTACATGAGACATATAATAACATATAATAATAGAATGATAAATAATAGGGTTAAATATGTTTTTTGTCCCTTAAGTATCACACGATTTTGGTTTTAGTCCCTACTCAAAACTTTGATGATTTTTAGTCCTTATAGTTTTGAAACTCTTACTATTAGTCCTTAAAATTGGACGGCGTTATCTTTTAGTAGATGTGGCAAACGGCGAGGCAAGACCACGTTTTATGCCAGCTGCCCTCTTCACTCTCTGCCACATTGGTTGTTTAAGTTTTGATATGAGATTAAGTATGTTAAGTGTGCATTTGGTTGAAGCGCACTTTGTCATCTCTTATAAATGAGATTTTAAGAAGTTGGGTTCTTCTTCGTCAATGCAGTTGAGGGCAAAGAAAGCTGAGGAGGTACATCTGAAGGTTGGAGTTTGTCTTCTTGAGGAGGTAAGTTGATACATTTTGTTTTGCTCTTCTTCGTGTGAATATAAGGATTGGGGATATAGGGTTTGGGTGGGCACGAAAGCTGATGAAGGGATTTCTTTGTTGTAGTGAAATGAAAGGTGAGAGTGGAGGAAATGGTTGGACACAAAGGTCAATTGGTTCAGGAAAGTCGCAAAGTTGTGGATCATCTTCACGGTTACCATCTAAATTGTGTGGTTGTGGTGAAACATTGTTGCTTTTGAAGGCAAATATTGTGAAGAACAAAGGAAGATTGTTTTATAGATGTAGAAATTGGGCAATAAGTGATTAAGTCTTTCAATTCATGTGCTGAATTTTGTGTTAATCATGTGTTATTTTGAATGGCATGATGAAGGAGTTTCTGAAATTTAAGGAAGCTTTGAAAGAAAACGTGAAGAACTTGAAATGTGTTTGGAAAATGAAAAACTTGTACTGGATCTAAGGAAAAAGAATGACAAGTTGAAAAGGAAATTAGAACAAGAGAAAAAAATTGGGAAAATGATGTTGTTGTTGTTTGTTTTGTCATGGGCGTTAACAATTTTCTTTTGTATTATGTTTTTGTTGAAGATGAATTGTAATTAAGAATTATGGTTGAATAAAATGAGGTACTTGAGTTTGTCTCCAAATTGTGCTTGACTAAATTCTCTAAATTATTTACTTGTGTTGCCACTTGATGATTAACTTTTTTCCCTTTAACATTCCATTGTTACTGGACTTTTGTTCTATGTTAATAAAGAAAACATTGGGCAGCATTAAACATCTGAATATTATAACATCTGAATTAAAATATCAAACAGAAAACGGAAACAAAGTTATCAGTATAAAACAAATTCATATTCATATAGATATTTAATATTGGAGCTTCACTGATCACCAAAATCAATCCTTGGAGAATCAAAGATAGTTCTCTAAGTAAATGAAAAACTAGAAGCAGACATTAAGAAACTACAGAGCCTTCACGCCTAACTAACATTAGCTGAAAACCTTCAGGAAATTTTCCATGCTTACAGATAGTTAACGCTTAATTTTTTCAGCTGTCTTTCACTTTTTACTTTTAAGAATTAACCAAAGGTAGCATTTTTAGCATTCTACTTTCAGTTATCCTATAACTTTCTAAACATAATAATTTCACTCAAATAGCACTAGCAATGAATAGAAGAACATGGTCTCAACTCATTAAAATTAATCATATACAGCTGCTCATGGTTCACCCATTTCCATCTCCCGGATCTGCCTCCATTCAGAAATGCCACTTGAGTTTTCCTGCTAAAATTGACTAAGCAGAGTATCCTGCTTGACTAAGCAACCAAACATTTGTAAGTAAAAACCTGACCAAACATCTGTAAATCTGAACTTGGAATAAATAAAGTTAACTTCGCATAATGCAAAGATGGAATACAACAAGAAGCAGGATATAATATGAAGTGCTCCCATACTATTAAATAAAATAAGTAAGTTAAGTGGTCCCTTACCACTAACAAAAAATATTTTAATAGCAGTACTAAAGTAAGGTTGGTGGTCCCTTACAATTACATATGATGGTAGATGTTAAAAGCAACCACTGTACCCACTACTATTGTTCCCTAAGTGGGTGACTGTGACTTACAAAATATATTAAAATAAACGTTTGGCTACAATAAATCTTCAATTGGTACTAGCTTGGGACCCTAGATGTTGTGCAGCCAGTAGTCGTGAGGACGTTCTTCTTCCACCTTGGTGACTTGATGCAGGTCCTGCTCCACTGCCACTTGTTCCAGGTTGTGATGTTGTTTGAGGTCGTCCTAGTTGAGAAGTCCCCCTTCTTGATGTTCCTCCACCTTGTGACGTTGATGGAGCTAGTTGTTCTTGAGAACCTCCTGTAGTGGAAGTTGCCCTTGTGCTGCCAGATCCTCCTGCACTTGAAGTGCCATCTTGTGTTCTGTAAATGGAAGTAAGCGACACTGCAATTATCATAGTGTAAATAATTATGAATGTGTAAATAAGTGAAGTTGTAAAAGAGTGATTTTGTACCTTTCTCTTTCCCCTTTTATATGTTCTTACATTATGACCAAATTCATTAAAGCTGCTACACTTCATAACAAGATTCTTCTTTAACAATTTTGTATGAATCACATATTCATCAGCCTCCCTTCTTCTTAGTTTTTTAGGCCTCCCAAGGGGTGTTTTATAAATTGGAGGCAGTAGTGCACCAGATTCAGAAGTAGACCACAGCTGTTGTCCATTGATTGAAACAATTTCAGGGCCATAACAAGTTTCCTAAGCCTATTTCTTGTAATAAGGATGTACATAGTCTTCAGGGTTTTCTACTTTGTAATTTATGGCAGCCACAGCGTGCCTGCAAGGTATTCCTACCAAATCCCAAAAGTAACAACTACATGAATGGTTACTTAGGTCAACTACAAACTTGTCCATTGTAAACCCGTGAGTGACTTCAAATTTTGCAGCCCCTGCCCAAGTTGGAATCCAATTTCCATTATTCTCTACTTCCCTATCAAGCCTTTTTCGTGGTTTAGGCATCACAACTCTTGTATATGTCTTTGCTTTTTCTCTAACTGTTGCAAACCTACTCATAATGTAAGTACTATTAAATGACTCAGACAAATTATTTATCAAGACATCACATCTAGGATAATTACTGAATGCATGTTTACACCAACACTTAGTTGGAATAGCTAGCAACCAATTATAAGAATCAATGTTAACATTCTTCAACTCACCCTTTTTTTTCCCAGTCTTGTTGAAATGTGGCCTTGGCAGCCCCCATCATAAGATCTCCAATAAGCACTCCTCCACCAAATTTCTTCTTGTAATTGTTATACAAGTGTCATTAGTCCCTTCAAAACACAAAAGGTCTTCAGATGGCAACCATCTACCCCTATGAAGGGCCTGCAACTTCCTAAGAAGCCTTGCTTACAACCCTCTAAACAGATATAAAATGACCCAAATCTTGATGGCAAACTTGGTTGGGGTTGATTCACTTTAATTTTAAAGGTTCCAGACTTCACTTTTACCAATTCACCCACATAATCATATAGATGATCATATTCTCGTTCTCCATCACCAACCAAAGAATCCAAAGCAATTTGCTTGGCCTTTCCACCTTTCCAAGCAGTTATTCCAACACTGAATGACTTCTTAATGTCATCAATGATTTGGTTTACTGTCATGTTAGCCATATTTACAAACCTGTCTACTAATACTTGTGCAATCCAGTTTACACTTGCACTTTTATTTCCAAAAACCCTTCCACAACTGTGTCGTCCAACCAAGGTTTTGACCCTAAATGTTTGCTTGCCTCCTACCTTGCTAGCCATAATAAAAAAATCACATTTGTTTTTACAAACTGCCCTTACTCTGTTCAGGTCATTCTTCACAAACTTAACCTCTTTTCCATTTAATACACTATGCTCCATTAGTGCATTTTTAAATTCCTTTAATGAACATAACTTCATCCCCAATTCAAATATGAAGTTCTTGTTCATATCATCTTGTCTATACTTTTTAAAGTTGCCCTTTTTCAACCTCACATCCTCATCACTATCTACATTTGAATCCAATTCCTCACTATTGTATTCTTCATTGATGTCATGATCTCCAACTTCTTCATTCATTATAAATGAACCTTCCCCAACATTGTCTCTTCTAGTTACACGTTTCTTCTTCTTTTTCATTGTATTCCACCTATCCAAAACTGGATTAATGTTTCTACGAACTTGGTCCACCCTATCATTCTCAACACCAAACCCATCATCATCATTAGCCATTATGTCTTCTTCACTGTCATCCAGACATTCTTCAGCTGAAGCTTCTACTTCCCCCTCAACCACATTCCCCCATTCCTCTTCTTCACGAAGATAATCATGTTCATCACCACCATCACACTCTTTTTTCTTCCTCACCCATTTCAACCTCTTCCTATTCATCACCACCATCATACTCTTCCCTTTCCTCACCCATTTCAACCTCTTCCTGTTCATCACCACCATCACACTCTTCCCTTTCCTCACCCATTTCAACCTCTTCATGTTCCTCACCACTATCACATTCTTCCTCACCCATTTCAACCTCTACAGCAACATTAACATGTGAACCCCGTTGCTCAACACATTCACCCTCTTCTACAGCACCATCACCGTCTTCCAGACCCATTCCACCCTCTTCTACAATCTCAGCCACTTCTTCCTCATGTAAATTAACCTCTTCGTCACCCACTTTGGAAACCACTTCCTCCATGTCTATGTTTCCTTCATCTGCTACTTCACCACAACTAACAAAGTGAACTTCCACTGCCTCACTAGGAACATGTTGACCATAGATTTCTACCTCTTCCTTATTCTCCAAGTACAGTGCTTCCCTGTCATCACTCAATAATCTCACATTATTCATCAGCCTTTGTTTCGACCCCTTCCACCATAGTTTGAAGTCTGCATCATACTAAAATTCTTTAACTATTCCAACTGCTTCAAAATACGACCAATGATCCGGATCAAGTCCTTTGATCACGTGTATCTCTCCTCCAACATACTGTAGCCCTTTATTAGTAACAAACGTCCCCATGTGATGCAAACAAATTTCGAAAACCATTTCTAGACCTACATTCAGACATCAACACTTTACGCCCAAATTGGAACAACCATAATCGAAAAAGAAAAACAATAGCTTAGCTTACCTTTACGCTTGTCTTTCACACCCACCATTTCTTTCACGAGCACCGCAAGGAGCACCACAAGAAGCACCGCAAGGACCACCTTGATAGAATGCTTTAAGTGGAAGGTTTCGAGTACAATGCTTCGAGTAAAACTACTTTTCCCCAATTGAAAAAAAAATTTCCCAATTAAGAACCCTAATTGTTAATCTGATTTCAATCAATAACACGTGTCAATCACTTAATCTCGTGAATAAAAAGAAAACCAATGTGGCAGAGAGTGAAGAGGGCAGCTGGTATAAAACGTGGCCTCGCCGTTTGCCACATTTACTAAAAGTTAACGCCGCCCAATTTTAAGGACTAATAGTAAGAGTTTCAAAACTATGAGGACTAAAAACCATTAAAGTTTCGAGTAGGGACTAAAACCAAAAATCGTGTGATAATTAAGGGACGAAAAACAAATTTAACCCATAAAGAAATTATGAGAGAATTAAAATTGAATAATGATGTTCAGAGTGAGTAAAATAATTGATTTGTCTCACAACAAAGGGTATCACTTTTAAATCAAACACTAAAATTTATAGCAGTTAATAGTTTGAATACAACACAATTGAAGTGTAATTTAATTTACTTTATTTTTATCATAAAAATAATTGAGGTCGCAACATTAATTTTTCATACATTTCAAATAAAGGTAAATTTTTTATTATGTTTACATCTAATTAACTCTTGGACGTGGTTAGAATGATCTCTTCTCCTTCTATATAAATCTTTGTAGGCACTGGTACGATGTCGTTTTTGAAGCTAGAATTCACAAATGTTGAAACCTCTTTGATTTATGCAGTGGGAACGAGAAAGTTTAAGGATAACGAAGAAAAAAAAAAGAAAAAAGAAAGACACGTATGAAGGTAGGATTGACAACAACAAGCAACCACACCAGAAAAAGATGGAAGAACATCAAACATTAAATTATTAAGTTCATTTTCAGTTACACAAGACTTCATAAAAGCTACTTTAAAAATTCAGTTCTTAAATAAAAATATCAAACATGTTTATTCATAAAATTTAATATTTATGAATGAATTAATGAGATAAAAAATAGGAGGAAGAAAATATTATGTAAGTATAAATTAATATTTACCGATATCCTTATCAGACCCATAGACATATTAAAGAGTGTGGTCTAATAAGACTATTTATCTCTCTTTAGTACAAAACAACTCAACATACGTTTGTTTGGAACCACAGTTGCACAAAGGATCAAACCCTGGATCATACTCACATATTATAACAAAATCTTGATAGTTTAGTTTGTTGGTTATTATTTAGGGTTAAATATGTTTTTAATCCCTAAACTATTGGCCGTTTCTGGTTTTCGTCCCTCTTTCAAAGTAAGGTACAATTTGGTCATTATTCTTTTCGAAACGTTCGTTTTAGTCCTCAGAACTTTGGTTTTAGTCCTCGTGTTGTTGCTAAATGAGGACCAAATTTTTAAACAGTGTTAGTTTTCGAGGACTAAAACGAACGTTTTCGAAAAGAATGAGGACCAAATTGTATCTTACTTTGAAAGAGGGATGAAAACCAGAAACGGCCAATAGTTTAGGGACTAAAAACATATTTAACCCTTATCAATACTATTTCTTTATGAAATTTCAACTTTTAAAGTCTTCATAAAATATTTATAAGCAAACTTGTTTAAGCATATCCCATAATTAAATTATAAATGCACAAATAAATGAAGGAGAACACCGATCTAGAAAAGAAAAATATCTAGTTATACCCAAACAATAAGGAAGAAATATGATGATCAATAATATGAAAAATAATATGGGAAAAGATACATAAATGTGTACTTTTTATGACTTATAAAGACTTGCTTTTTTTTTTTTATTAAATTATCACCTATTAGTTACACATTTCTTTAATGAATTAATTTTTCATTTCATTTTATTGCAAAGCTCTTACTATCTTTAAGGTAGTTTCAAAACAAACCAAAACTAATTGTTATTTTATTTTTATATTCTTTGAGTTTATTATTATTATTTTTATTATTCACAAAATACTATTATTTTAACTATTACACTATTCGTTATAAATAAAACATTTATTAAAAAGTTGGTATAAATTCTAAAATCTTACATCTCCATCACTCTACAACCCCAAGAACAACAAAGGCTTTTCCCAGTTTTTGGGCTAGTGTCTCTATCTTCACCAGTCAGGTTTTGTTCACACACTTTCGTCAAAAAATGACTTGTTTCTAATTTTTTAATGACTCAATCTCTTTTATGTGATAATTTGTTAGGGTTTTTGCTTTTTGGTTCACGAACAGCCATGTTACTATTCTGAACAAACAAATATGAAAATTTATGTTTTCATGTACCATCAACGATCAATGGAAAAAAAAAAGTGGGTGCGCCTTTTTCTTGTTTAACCCTTGTAACTTATATATTTGGATGAACTTTCTCATAGATAATTTCAAATATCTATTAAAATCTACTTCTTTCAAATTTAAATACGGAAAAAAAAACTCAGTCTACTTTTAACATATCTCTAGTATGATAATTCTTCTTTAATTATAAAAAAATTATATTATCGACAAACACAATTTATTAATAATAGTAAAAATTTGTCAATAAAATTTGTCGGTAAAAATGTGATTAGATTTTCTTTCTCTCCCTATTTCTCTTCTTTTTTTCTATTTTTTTATTCTTTCATCAATAAAATTTATCGATAAAAATGTAATAGGGTCTTCTTCCCCCTCTTATTCGTTTTTTTTTTTCTTTTTTTTTTCCCTTTCCTATCAATAAAATTTGTCGATAATAATGTGATTGGTCTTCCTCCTCCTATTCTTCTTTTTCTCCCTCTCCTCCCCCTATCCTCCTCGCTACATCGTTATCGTCGCAATCACCTTCGTCTCATCTTCTCCTCCTCCTCCTTTTCCTTTAACTCTGATTGTCATCGTTGTTGCATCTCTGCATCATTGTTGTACCTCCACATTGTTTTTGAGCCACAACGACTACCCTCCGTTGCCACCATTGACCTTGGCCTTCCTTGCTTCCTCATTCTTCTTCTCCTCCTCCTCCTCCTCCTCCTCTTTTCTTCTCTTTTCAACCCTCTCACTTTAATATATTAAAAATTTCATCAAACTTAGTAAGAAATTTGTCACTCAATTTATCATAAAAAAAATTCGTTGGTAATTGAAATTATAAATTATCAACGAATTTGAAAATCGAATACATTATTGACAAAAATATCTATTAATAATACAAATAATAATTTATCAACTTATTTTAGTGATAAATTTTATCAATAAATTTATTAACAACATAAATATATGTCGATATTTAAGTTATAATATTCGAACATAAAATCTATTTGTGAATTTAGATTTATTGACAAATTTATTTTCTCTAATAAAAATTCATTCATAATTAAAAAAAAATTGTAGTGTGTAAAATAATTCAAATGTTAAGTATGTTTTCAATAAAATTAAAAAAATAATATGAACCTTGAAATTTGTTGTTTTTCTCATATTTAAGTACGGCATTTGAATTGTCATTTTAGTGTCTTTATCCATGAATATTTGTTTAGCTTCTACTGCGTGGAAGCCATAGTGTAAGTTAATTACAATTTTAATAATTTAACTAAATTAATATAAATTCCAATAAATAAAATATGAGGCATATAACCATATCTTTTGTGTTTAACTGTCATTGGTATGAAATAAATATACAAATAATATTTGTATAAAAAAATTATTCACACATTTTTTAAATACATTTTAAAATGAAATCTGAAATCATCGTCATCAGGTTCAACATCAAATCAACACCACATGTACTACCCTTTTCAAAAAAAGAAGGCTGTTATGTTTCTTCCTTGTCAGCACTTACCATGACAGCCAAAGTTCTTAATTCTTTATTCATTTCAATCATTTTTCTTTGGTTGTCTTCAATTTTCTTCATCACCACTTCTTCCCAACTCATCCCTAACTCATGTCCATCATCTTCTGGTATTGGCACTTCGCCCAAATGAAGGGTCGCACGAATGATTGGGTTCCCACGGTCCTCCTCCCGCAAAAACCACTCCCAACATATACATAAACATCCAAATATAACTAATCATTAAATAACACAAAACACAATTCATGTATTACATATCGAATAAATGTACACAAAAATAACAACTAACTTACATCTTTCTTTTGAAACAAGTCTTCTATTTTCTTGACCTTAACTTAAGCGAAGGCCAATTGATTATTCTCGGGATGACAATGTGATGTAAACCGTCCGCTAAACCCAAACGTTCCACGACCCAAAGCTAAAAAACATAAATTAACCAAAACGATAATCATATAATAAACAAATTCCATCCACATTATAAGTAAACAAAATTAAAATTTATTACCTGCAACACTGCTACATTGCCACTAAGGCCTAGGGAGTCCTTTATGTCACGCTCCCTTATCATCATTGAAGTCTTTCCTAAACTATTTACCACAAATGTGTGCACAACTTTTGTCCAATTATATTCATACAAATTATCAATGTTATCTAATACTGTAAAAGGCATGTTACTAACTACCTTTGATCTTCTAGGAAAGTAAAAAACAATAAAACAAAGTAAAATATACAAACGACACACATAATCAACATCCATGTCATTATTTTCTATTAAGAATTTTATCCTACTTATGACATCTTTTATAGTGAATGACTTTGAACAAAATTGTTGACAAACAACAACACCAAAGTTATCATCAAAATTGACATCTAAACCACCAACACCCAACCCTAGACCCATGCAAACATCGCCAACTGTAAATGGTACCATTCTTTGCTTCAAAACAAAACATTCATTGCGCTCAACCCAACGTGTAACCATTTCCTTCAACAACGGAGTGCATAACTCAATTGAGTTGTTCATATAAAGACACCACTTGAATGGAGTCTCCCCGATATGTGTCCTATCAATTTTTCGTAGTATACCATTAATGTCGACTATCGGTTTTGCGTCGGACGATGCCCGCAATCGCAACTACAATTCATTTTCAAAATATAAACCATCAAAAAACTCTTTTCAAACAAACAAATCAATTTTCAAAACATTATATCTACTTACATTGTTATAACCTCCTTCTTTTGTGCAATCCATCAATGCCAATCCAACCAAAATACAATCCACAGCGGAAAAAAAGGTGGACAAAAGACCACAACGCTCCACGGAAGACGGACTGGGTGGGTCGGTACACGTCAACGGCGGTAGCCCAAAACGCGTCAACGTTAGTTGGTACACGGCAACGACGACACTCCGGCGAACAACGCACCGTGACACTCCAAGGAAGGAATCGGGTGGGAAGACGCTGGTAGCTCAAAACGCATGAATGGGTGGCTGGGTCGGAGGAAGAGGGACTCTCTCTAGGGTTCGCGAATAGTTCCACAGGCGGCACTCCGACTGTCAATGCATCGCTACGCTACAGGGAAGGAAGTGGATGGGAGGAGCCGAGACTCAAAATGTGTCGATGGGTGGCTAGGTCGGAGGAAGAGGGACTCTCTCTAGGGTGCGCTCTCTCTCTCAAGCTTTTGTTCTCTCTCTAAAAAAAGTCTCAGATTCAAAATCTGAATACTGAAAATGAACCCCCAAAACTTGAAACCTCTGCTCCCAATTCTCTTTCCACGTCATTCTCATTTTTAAAATTTTTTTTCCACGTGCACCAATCCCATTTTGACACGTGGCCCGTGTCAAAATGTTGTTGTTAAAGTATCATTTCCCTTTTAGAAAACCCGTCTTGAAAATTTTTCTTTCTTTTAAATACCTAAAACAACTTCTTCCATCATATTCTTCTCCAAAATTTCCTTCTCCTTCAAACACCACCTATAACACCATTATCATCCATCTTCTTCTTCACGCCTTCATCAAAAAGAGCCATTAATAATTATATAATTTCGTGTAGAGATGGTTCCCCTCCGATGTATACTGTTTAGTGTCAAAGTCTCTGCAGCAGAAATTATACAATGAGAGAGGAAGGACGAATGACTCAATGAGGAGGAGGTGCACCACGAATGGCATGGAAAGGGGAATGGGGAAAATGAGAATGGAAAGTAATTTAGGTTTTTACTTTGACCTAGGAGTAAAAGGAGAATTTCAAAATTTAGGGGTGTAAGAAGATAAAAACAAGATGCAGGAAGTAAGGAAGTAGCAGCCTATTGTTTGTTTTTGTGGTTCGTCCAATGGCCAAGTAAAGAATGGAGGGTGTTTTACACAACACCTCCAAGTTTTTTATACTGCACCTCCAATTTCCTAAAATACCCCTAATTAATAAGGTGGTTATTTGTTAACATTATGTTTGTTCAAAAATTGTATACTAAGCATTGACTACACCCCCCATTTCACCCTATGGGTGCTTGATTGCATTGTTGGTTGGGGTGCATACTTCCTGGTGGTGTGCTGGTTGCATTGGTGGTGGGAGATTGCTTGGGAGGTTAACAATTTATTTTTGTTTTAATCTGTTTCACTTACATGTAATAAAATAGAAAAAAACTTCACATATGCATATCGAATATACAAATCTAATTTTACCTATATCGGATGTCAATATCCGATGTGTTGTTTGTTGGATGTTCATATCCGAATGTTTGATATGTTTTGTCATATAATAATTTAATTATATTATTTATTTAATTATTTTATTTGTTTATAATTATTTTTAAATTTTTTTATCAATTTATATGAATTTATTATTTAATTAGAAATATTTTCATTGTTAAAAAATAATTTTCATGAATTTATTAGATTTAATAAAAATATTTTTGAAGAAATAGAATTCGAAATATATATGAAAATTCGAGTGGGAAGTTATCAGATGTTGATATATGATAAAATAACAATCGGATCTGATTTTGTTTAAGTAAAGTTTAATTTTAGATACTTATTCAGTTATTTTATTAATTTATAATTATATTTAAATTTATGTATAATTTTTATGGATTTATAATTTAATTAAATTATTTTTAATGGCAAAAAGTATTTTTTATAAGTTTATTAGATTAACATAAATATTATAGAAAAATAAATCTGTAAAAGTATATATCGGATACGAAAATTCGAGAAAGTACTGATCAGTCGTCAAAATCCGATAAATCAAGTATCGGATATGTAGATATTCATGTGTATTTGCTGCTTCTTTTACATTTTTTATACTTGCTTTTTATTTGCTGTATGCTGCTTTATTAAGCTTTTTTTTACATGTTTTTTACTTGGTGCATGATGCTTTATTAATATTATGCATTATTAAGTTTTTTTACATTGCTTTATGTTTGCTGCATGCTTCTTTATTAATATTATTTAACAATAAATTTCTTTTATAAAAAATTAAATAAAACCAGTTAACTTAATTTTTATAATTATTAAATTTTGTTAATATAAACAATGCATTTTAAATCAATGCATTCTAAATGTTTAATTTTTATAATATAAAAAATCACATTTATTTGTATGTTGATTATATTATTTATAAATGTATAATTTATAATATCAATTTATAATTTTATAATTTAATTATAAATGTTTAATTTATTGTATTAGTTTTTTTGTTAAAATTTTTGTATAAAATAAATTATTACTTTTTCTTTTATTTATTAAAAAAAATTGGTATTTAAAATTGTATGAAATTTTTTAATAATGAGATGACCTGAGAGGAAGAGGAAAACCCAGAAAAATAGAAATGTTATGAGAAGAATATCTTAATGAGAGAAGTATGAGGGGAAAAAGAGGGATGTTGCCTGCACCTCACCTATTTCATCCTGCACCCCCAAATTTACATATTTGTCCTTCATTTATTAAAGTCAAAACAGAATTAATAATGACTTAATGATGTCCTAACTACCAATCATCCTCCTAACCATCAACTTCTGTTCTGATTGTATAAACCCTAATATGCATGCAGCCCCTTTCCCTCTTGTGGTTTTTTCACTTGCAGTAGCCTTTTTTCACTGTTTCATTATTTTCTGGGTTGAGAGTTGAGAGGTTATAGAGTGTAGTGGTTGTGCTGCATGTTAGTGGTGCTGTGGATATTGGATGAGGAAAAAGGTGCTCACAGAAAGCTCTTCAAGAGGTTAGTTTAATATTTAAACACCGTAACCGCACTTCGAACTGTGGTTCATTGGTGGTGCACTTCAATCTGCGGTTTCATTGTGCATTTTAAAAACCCTATCCACACTTCGAACTGTGGTTAAGTGGTGGCACACTTCCTAGTGTGGTTTCACTGTGCATCTTAAAAACCATAACCACATTTCGAACTGTGGTTAAGTGGCAGCGCACTTCCAAGTGTTGTTTCACTGGGCATCTTAAAAACCATAACCACATTTCGAACTGTCATAACCACATTTCGAACTGTGGTTAAGTGGTGGCGCACTTCCAAGTGTGGTTTTACAGTGCATCTTAAAAAACATAACCACACTTCGAAGTGTGGTTCAGTGGTGGCGCACTTCGAATGCAAATTTACTGTGTATACTTTATTTTTACCAATTGAACTGTGGTTTATGGGTGCCTCATTTTCGTTTTCTGTGCATAGTTTTTTTTAACCTCCCTATGTATTTGACATGCTTGCTTATGATTAATGGATGTTCTTTGCAGAGATTATTTCAATCTCCCCATTTTGTACTAAATCCTGATGTTTTGTTCATAGTTCTCCTTTTTGTTGTCCCTTGCTGCCAGTCCACGCCCACCCAGATCAAAGCAGATATAAAACATGTGCAGATCAACCAAGCACAAACATTCTATCATTTTTTCCCACCCACACATATGCTAAAGATCAACCAGAAATCAAAATAAAATAACTAACCTGGACATTGATGTACGAGAAGAAGACACCCTGCAACCACAACACCAATAGGAGTGAAGAAACGAGGGAGGAGAGCTAACCACGACACCAACACAAAAAATAGTGAACAAATACTAAACAAACGAGAGAGGAGGGGAAGGAAGACCACTCAACACGTTCAAAAAATTGTGAAAAAGGAGGGAGGACAGGAGGACAACAAAGAGGAGAAAGAAGAAAGACTCCAAGGGTGTAAGGTTTCAGGTGAGATGCGGTAGAGAGGAGAAAGAAGAAAGACTTGAGGGGTGTAGGGTCTCAAGTGAGATGCGACAGAGGAAACTTATCAGTGGATTGGTCAACATTTTTAGAAAACCAAAATATGTTCACTGACCACTGGCAGAACTAGAGTTAGGGCTACAATTGGAATTAAAAAAAATAGAAGGTGCAAGATGAAGTTAGTGAGGTGTAGGGAGAATGATTCGGGGAAAAATATCAATGCACACTGACAAGAGTTAATAAAAAGAATCTTTGACCATTTTACTTTTCGTTTTTTTAAATATTAAAAGCTTCTTAATTATAGGATAATTTAGGCATTTTAGAAAAGTTTGGAGGTGTAGAATTAAGGGGTTGGAGGTGCAGGATGAAACACCCAAGAATGAATAGTGATATACATATAATTCACTTTTTTTATTTATTTAAAATTTAATAATTATTTAATTTTAATTTAATAATTAATATAATTTAATATATTTAAATATATTAAATAAGATTTTATACTATTTTATTTTTATTATTACTATTTTTATTTTAATTATTTTTTTAAAATATAATTATTATAATAATAGAAGTTATATTTTAATAATTATTAAGATATAAACTTATATTAAATAATATTAAAATTTTAAATTAAATTAGATTATTATTAAATTTTAAATCTAAAAATGAAATTTAAAAAATTTATGAATTGGGTTTTAAAATCTGTACAGATTTCAAAATCTATTAAAGGGTACAAAGTAATTTTAATAAGAAAGAGAAAAAATAAAAATATTAATTAAAGTTAAAGATGAAACTTTTGGAAGTTCATTTTTTCAATAAGAAAGAAAACTAATACATAAGATATAATCAGGTAGCTTTGGAATTATTTTTATTTCCAACTTTTTGAATTTTTAAAAGTATAATTAAATTTTAGTTTGTTGACTTTTAGGAATAAATTAGTTTTAAAAAGTCGTGGTGTTAAGAATAATAATAATAATAATAATAATAATAATAGTTTCCTTTGGTCAAATTTACATAACTTAGATAACAAAATTAAGAGTACCTTACAGACATTTTGTGGTACATATAATTATTAAGATATTTGATAAGAATAAAATTGTGAGAAAGTTTAGTGATATTTAGAATTGTGATAAATTTAGAATATTATAATTAAAATGTCTCCCAAAAGCAAAATTGTTAGAGAATTGAGTTTGAACTCCAAAAGAAACTTCTCCTCGAATTAGTTATTAACCCTAAGTATAGCTTAGAGATTTGATTTCAGAACATATATATTATTATAGCCTTAATCATTTTCATCCCATAATACTGGTTGGTGGTGGTTGCTTGATTTTTAATGGACGTGGTAATGCATATATATGTTCGATGTGCATGATGTGCTTTTCGTCATTGGGCTTATGTGAAATAGGGTTTCATTTTTCAAAACAACTATTAGATTACCCTTTTTTAATTTTTCATGCATGCTGATTATAAAACATAAACATACTTTTAACAACAAATCTAAGTAGTTTTGGCGTCATTAAGCCAATTTGACATGAAAAAACATTCATAAACTAATCTTAATTAATCTTATTGACATTACTTTTAAGACAGGTATATAGTTTGTGATAATGGAGCCGTTAAGGTGTAAGACGCGCCACAGCATTTCTGCAAGTTTAGGATTTTCGTTCGATAAAGTTTTTGTTGTTGTCGGAAAATGATTATATTTGTCATGAAGCTGCATAAAGTATGAATGGTTAAATTATAAAAGGTTATGCATAAATGAAGGAGAACTTTGGTCTAAAAAAGAAAAAGGGTGTAAATATCTAATTATACCCCAGACAAGGAAGGAATATACCTGTGACATGATGCAGTAGTTTATGAATTTTAATAACTGAAAAAAAAATAGTGTGATGAGTTATGAATAATATATAATGAGTTGGGAAAGGAAATAAGAATGCAGAGATGTGTAGTGGTGCTGTCTCTAATAATTGCATCTTTATTGAGTTCCGTGTCACCTCAGTGACATTGATCCATGCCACCAACACTCCATGTCAGATGTCTTAAGACCACTTTTTTTCTTTCTTTCTTTTGAAACAAACAACCAAACCAACCTCTTTCTTTCTTTCTTCTGCCTTATACTATCCAACATTGACCCCAAAACCTTCATCAAATCATCCCCACTGTCATCGTGATTGCTGTATCTTCATGCTGCCCTTGCCCTACGTGTCACATCTTTTGCTTTTCACCCTTTGCTTCCTATCCTATCTTGTGCAGGGATACTTCCATGGTTTGGTAAGATATCATGAGGGTAAAAGTTAGGCTTAAGGTGATACTCACAATGCCATACATAAAAGTGTGTGACCAATTTTCAATCATTGTTCTTATCTTTCTACTAAAAATATGCAGTGATCCAACCAAGTAAATGGTATAAGCAGAACATTTTTATACTGGTATTTAATCAAAATTTACTATAAAGATAATAATAACAACAACAATAATCTCCTTAAAAAGTATACTTATTATGATTTCTGGTATTTACTTGTGACTTTTGTCGTTGTTTTATTCATATGATGTCATATTCGTGTATATTCACAAGATGTAGGAGTAAATTTCTTGATTAGATTTTACTTGTTTTGCACTTAGACAAGATTAAGCTAAATTCATGACACTGATGGAGCATTTGGGCAGCATTTTAACAGTGTCTTGAATTTTTGAAGTTCATTTGTAACTCCCATACAAAGCTCTTAAATTAACAGTTTTTATCAGTAAAAGAATTTGAATATCGTGTAGTGTAACTGTATGATTAATGGGCACTGTTAAAACTATAATTGTAACGTCTGGTTTTGGTCATTTCAATTCAGAATCGAAACCCAATAAAGCAAGTGGCACAGGCACAACCTTGTTGTTTGTTTATGCAAAAATTTACCACTGGACTCCGTCTTTTAGTTTGTAACGTAAAGTGTCAACGTCCAAGGCCAACAATGGTACTTGATTAGATAATTACATGTGAATACGAAGTCTGAACACTGTATTTGTATAGTGTATTGCAATAGTATTGTAACGCAAAAGGCAGAAACAAAAGCAGCCAAAAAGCAAAAGATGGTTCAGCACTGGTAAGAAGACCATAGGCTGGCTACTACTACACACAGCAGCACATGTTATGAAAACGAAAAGAAAAAGCTAAGTTGGATGTATGTGATGGCATTTGTGAATAAATGAATGCTATGGAGAGTGCCTTTTGGGGCGTTTGCTCCAAAATATTCCTGAACCAGCAATCTGCCCGTACGCATTGTTTGATAGTTTAATCATCAACAGCCACAGCACAAGCCTCAGTTTGTGCTGCTGTTCCTGAAACATACACAGATCAGGCAGCAGCAGGAGTTTCCTTTTCTCAACTCTCTTCACTCTTTCTTTTAACAGATACATAGATAGAGAGATAGGCAGAGAAACATGGTTTCTGAAACCTCCCTCTCTTCTTCTAAACGCTCTCCGGCTACTCCCAAGTTTTGCAACTCATTCACTACTAGGTAATTCAGAAACCTTTTGTTTCTTATTTTTCTCTTTGACTGTGTATGGATGTATTTTGGGAGTGTCATAAACTTTCCTGCCTATGTTTCTTTTGAAGGTGGATTGAAAATGTAACCTCATGAGCTTGTTTTGCTAGTCTTATTTTCACCGTAGTTCTATCTTACTGGTTTAGAAATTAAAGCATTTGATAATATTTTGATTGTGCATCTGATACCTTAGTTTGTCCTTCCTTTGGATTTTGTGGAAAAGGTTATGCATATTATCCAAAACGGTTTTTATTGTGGGATTTGGAGATTTTTGAGCTAGATAGAGATTATCTAAGTTCTTTGGAAAATTCTAGGTGAACAGATGCCTAAAGACAATATTCTTATTTCTTTGCTTTGTAAGTTTTTAGGCTGAAGGGTGAAATGACTCAAAGGATGCTGAATCCATGCATCCTTGACAGGATTTTATAACAGTTGTCATCCCATGTTTTCTTTTTTGTTGCAGGATTTTTGCTGATGTTGCCGGAGACATTACAATTGTCGTTGATGGTGAATCTTTTCTGCTACATAAGGTAATTCTTTTGAGATGATGTTGAAAACCACTTGATACTTTCATGACTAGTTCTAGTTGTCATTGAGTTGTGAGTTTTATATTCTAAACTGTAGCCATGTGTTTAATTTGGGCGTCTCTTTTACCAGTTGCTATGAATTGGGATATGGTGAACAGTATGTCCAAAATTGATAATATGCTAACAACCAACTAAAAATCAACCACTATTTGCCAAAACTCATGCCTACTTTAAGATATCAAAGAGAAAAGTTGATGACTTCTATTTGGCTTCTTTTGAGTGCAAAATAGCTGCACCAGTCAACTCAATGATACTAAGATAATGTATTTGATAGTACAGAAATAAAAATCTATTTAAACTAATGTCGCTACTTTGTTCTGGTTCATGAAGTTTCCCCTGGTGACTCTAAGTGGAAAAATCCGGAAAATGGTGGCTGAAGCCAAGGGTTCCAATGTTTCAAACTTGGAGCTCCTCAACTTTCCAGGGGGGCACCAGACATTTGAACTTGCCATGAAGTTTTGCTATGGGATGAATTTTGAGATTACAACATTCAATGTTGCCCGGCTTCGTTGTGCAGCAGAGTATCTGGAAATGACAGAAGAATACAGGGAGCAAAACCTCATTTCAAGAGCAGAGATTTATCTGAATGAGATTGTCTTTCAGAGTCTTCAGAAGTCAGTGGAAGTGCTATCCACATGTGAGATGTTGCCTACAAATATAGTGGATGAAATTGAAATATCAAGTGGATGTGTGGAATCCATTGCAATGAATGCTTGCAAGGAGCAGCTAGTTTCTGGCTTATCTAAATTAGACTGTGATGGAGAATCTAGAGAGCTAAAGGAGGATTGTGTTGCCTGGTGGGTTGAAGATCTCTCAGTTCTGCGTATAGATTACTTCCAAGGAGTTATTTGTGCCATGGGAAGAATGGGGGTGAGATCAGATAGCATTATTGCATCACTGATGCATTATGCTCAATCATCTCTAAAGGGTATTGGAAAATGCCAATTCTGGAATCCATCAAGGACAAACTCAAGTCCAACCAGTGTAGAAAAGGACCAGAGGATAATTGTGGAAACTCTTGTGAGTCTCATGCCAACAGACAAAAGCTCTGCCATTCCCTTGACATTTTTGTTTGGCATGTTAAAGATGGCTATCATGTTAGGTGCAAACATTCCCTGTAGGCTTGAGCTTGAAAGAAGGATTGCATTACGGTTGGAAATGGTCTCATTAGATGATCTACTTATACCATCACTGCAGAGTGGAGACTCTTTGTTTGATGTTGATACAGTTCACAGGCTACTGGTGAATTTCTTGCAAAGGGTCGAAGAGGAAGAAACTGAAGATTGTGGATATGAATCTGATGGGCTTTGTTCTGCTGGCCATGGTTCCCTGCTAAAAGTGGGGCAGCTTATAGATGCTTATTTAGCAGAAATTGCACCTGATCCGTACTTAAGTCTACAGAAATTCGTTGCTTTGATAGAGATACTTCCTGATTATGCTCGTGTTATTGACGATGGCCTTTATAGAGCCGTGGACATTTATTTGAAGGTAAATTTGCTTGAAATATAGCACATATCTATCTCTGATTCAAATAGTTAGGTGATCCCAAGTTAAACATCATATTCTCAATCATGCATCGGTTACACTTTTAGTATGACTTTTAAGATATTTATCACAAAAATCAACAAACATATATGATAGTTCATGATTAGACTACTATATGAACAAGAACAACCATTACACTTTTAGTGCATATATTATTCAATGTATACCTTTTCCTTCTTGATGTTGATAACAGCAATCTTTCTGCTCCTTGTTCAGGCACATCCAGCACTAACAGAGCAAGAATGCAAGAAGCTGTGCAAGTTGATAGACTGCCAGAAGCTATCTCAAGAAGCATGCAACCATGCAGCACAGAATAACAGGCTTCCACTGCAGATGGTGGTGCAAGTGCTGTACTTCGAGCAGCTGCGTTTGAAGAACGCGTTGTCAGGGAGTTCAGGAGATGGGCTGCTATCACAGAGAATAAGCAGTGGTGTTCCAAGTGCAGCCATGTCCCCAAGGGACAACTATGCCTCTCTGAGGAGAGAAAACCGGGAACTGAAGCTGGAGATTTCAAGAATGAGGGTGAGGCTGAGTGAGTTGGAGAAGGAACAGATGTTCATGAAACAAGGCATGATTGACAAGGGAGGAAATGGAAGAACATTCTTAACATCAATTTCAAAGGGTATAGGGAAGATTGCAATTTTTAGTGGTCAAGGAGGAGGAAAGCGCCAGAAATCAGGTAGGAAGTCTCGTGGTTCAGAGGGGAAAACTGGTAGAAGTAGGAGACACTCTGTCTCATAGATATTGTTCTTCTCTACTTAGCTAAAAACTCTCTCTATTATACCTTATCAGGTGCACACAACATGTAAATGACTTGATCAACAGCTTCTCTTCATCTTGGTCTTAAGTTTTGGCAGTTGAACTTCATATCCCACATTCTCCCTTCCCTGTTGTACATGATTTCAGCTCCTGAGATAAGGTCCTTGTTCATTACACAGTTACACCAAGACAAAAGCACAAACATTTCAATGTGTAGCATCATCGTCACCTTGTCTAGGGACACAGTTGAAGCACTTCCTTTCCCACTGATAAAATGTACTTATTTATTGTCAAACTTGTTCCTTCTTCTATGGCATGAAAAGGAAAATGTAACATATGCAACCGAATACTGAAATGATTAACCTTAGATTAAAGTTTCTGTAACTTCTAATGGCAAGATAAAACTAACTTGGCTTATGGTGCCTGTCAGGGAAGTGACACCAGTAATTGTCTTCATCCATTCTGCCCAAAATCTCTTTGTGGGTACGTTACTGGCATGCAGTATGTTCGATAAATCCGAAACATTTTGTTGGTAGATTTAAGACATGTTGATTTCTGTAATGTAATGCACTCCCTTCTTGGTGACAAAAATCTTGACATATGTTTTATTCTCTATTTTCTATGCAAGGAAACAGATCACAGCCACTTCCAATTAAAAAAAATAACTTTTTATTCTTCAATTTTAGCTGTTTTATATATTATATATATAAACTGTTTCTAAAATAAGTTAATGTTTGAATTCAGATTAAATTTACTAAAAATGTTCAGAAAAATAATTTGTTTTCTTGAAAATTTTAGCTTATTATTTTTCATATGTTATTTCCTTGAATATTGACATTTTTTTCTTATTTAAATTTCTTTTTGTTTTATCCAAGTGAGATTTAATTATCTCAATTATTTTTCAGCAAAGTTATCAGACAAAAATTAATTCCGATTATAGTTTGTTATAACAATAGCCAATTATACAGATAATTGATTATCGAAATAAAGTGATTTTAGTTGTGTTTTAAGAAGATTTTTTCTTATAACCAAACAATATTAATGAAAGTGAAAAAAATAGTTGCATGACATTTTTAACATTTGAACGTCTTATTTTCGAACATCCCGTCACCATGACAGCATCTCATTTTTAGGGGTGGACATGGATTAGATTTTTAAAGATCAATCAAGATAAAAATAATTGGATCAAATTTTAGATCTATATATATTTTTGATGCAGAAATAGTTTGGATTCTTTTTAAAATTAATATTTGGATCAAGCTTTAAACCCAAATTCAAAATTTGGATCAAGTTTTAAATTCAAAATTCACTTTTTTATAAAAATAATTTAAATTGAATTTTGTAAATGCGTGTTTTCAATCCGAACCAATCTATATCGATTCTCGACTTGTATCGATCACTCTTGACCTTTGATTTTTCTCAACCTTCGAAATAGGTCAATCTGTCATAACCTTCGGCTTGGGATGATAACTCATCTCGATTTTCTGTCCGGACAAACCTATCTAGATCTTTGACTTGAGACAGCCTGTTTCGATCTTTGATCCGTCTCGACCTTCAACTCGGCTCGGCCATGTCGACCTTCGAATCATCTCGACCTTAAACTCAATATGTCTCAACCTTTGACCGACTCGACTTGTCTCAACCTTTGGTCTGACCTGTCTCAATCTTCAACCTAACCTATCTCAACTTTAAGTCTGACTTGACCTGTTTCAACCTTTGACTCAACTTGACCCATCTTGACCTTCAGCCAACCCTGCCTATCTCGATCTTTAGCCCTACCCAACCCGTCTCGACCTTTGGCCTAGGCTAGTTAGTCTCAATCTTCGGCTTAGATCAACCCATCTTAACATTCGACTTAGAGATGTCATCTTGACCTCTTTGGTTTAGGTTGGTTCGTCTCAACCTTTATTTTGAGTTAACTTATCTCAACTGTTCGAAGTAAAAATTTAAATTTTCTATATTTAAAAATCTAATTTAAAAGAATGAATATCCAATCCAAAAATATTATAAAATGTAAATTAGATTAAAATCCACATTTAATAAAATGGATTGAGTGTTTCATCCTACACCTTCAAGATCTCATCCTGCACCTCCAAAAATTCCACTTTTAACCTTCTGACATCTCATCATTATCCTACACCTTTAACTTTATAGAAAATTTATTTTTAATTTTAATAAATATATTTTTATTTTCTTCTTTTTCTTGTTAAAAAGACTCTGTATCACCTTAATAATAATTAAATTTAAAATTTAAATATTATTTAATATAATTTTATATTTTAATAATTATTAAAATATAATTTATGTTATAATAATAATTATATTAAAAATAAAATAATAAAATAATAAAAAATAAAAATAATAACAAAAAAGTAAACTATATTAAATAAAATATTTAATATACTTAAATATATTAAATTATATTAAAATATTAAATTAAATTAAATAATTATTAAAATTTAAATAATAAACAGTTTTAAAACAGTTATTTATCAAATAACAAATAAAATTATATTAAATAAAATATTTAAATATACTAAATTATATTAAAATATTAAATTAAATTAAATAATTATTAAAATTTATATATAAAATAAAATTTTAAAAACCCTTCTTTATCGGATATGGATATCCGATTTATAACTCATCGGATATCGATATCCGATTAACAAATTTTCAAAATTTTGTTTTTTTTAAATTTTAATAATTATTAAATTTAATTTAATATTTTAATATAATTTAATATATTTAAATATATTAAATATGATTTTAAATATTATTTTTATTTTTATTTTTATTTTAGTTATTATTTTTCAATTTTCTTAATAAAACTATTTTAAAAATATAAATTATATTTATTAATTATTAAAATATAAAAATATAATAAGTACATATTATAATTTTTATTTAAGTTTAATATTTATTAAATTTTAAATAAAAAGAAAAGTATTAACATATTTTATAGATTTTAATATATAAATAAGCTTTTTAAAATTTTCATTTTTATTTAAAATTTAATAATTATTTAATTTATTTTAATATTTTATTATAATTTAATATATTTGAATATGTTAAATCAAATTTATTTTTATTATGATTTATTATTATTATTATTATTATTAATTTATTTTTATGTTTTTAATATAATTATTATTATAATATAAATTATATTTTAATAATTATTAAAATAAAAAATTATTTTAAATAATATTTAAATTTTAAAATAAATTAAATTAAATTATTATTAGGTAGTGAAGATTTTTTTAATAAAAAAGAAAAGAAAATGGAAAAATATTTATTAGAGTTAAAAATAAAGTTTTGAAAAAGTTGGAGGTGCAGGATGATGATGAGATGTCAGAAGGTTAAAAGTGGAATTTTTGGAGGTGCAGGATGAGATCTTGGAGGTGTAGGATGAAACACTCAAATGGATTTGATAAAATAGATTTTAAATGGATTGAAACAAAGTACATCATATTAACATAAATTATCATATTAACACAAATGAATTTTTTGTCCACTCCTACTCTTTCTAAGATTAAACATATAATTTTAAATTTTAGAAGGTTAAATTATTTTTTTCAATCAAAGGAAAAAATAAATTTACCTTAATTTTCAAAAATTAAAATTATTGAAACATAAAAAAAATTAAATATGATTTTAATCTCTAAATTTTGATACAAAATTAAAATTCTTTTCTATCTAAAATCGTGTAAACAACTCAAAAATTAATATGAAATGCATTTTACATATAAAAAATTAACATAATTGAATTAAAATGATTATATTTATTCATTTTAAAAGTTTAAAAACCAAAATGTATAAAAATTTCATACAAAAACAAATTATAATTTTACATCAAAGTTGAGGAACTAAAATCAAACTTCAGGAATTAAAATCATACTTAAAAAAAATGGATTGTTATTCAACACAATTTCTACTGCTTTTTCAAACAAACTGACAAATGTTACTTCTTTATGTTTTAGAATGCCTGAACATCTGATTGCATCATTGCAGACTGCTTTCCCACATGTTAATTTTCAATCCTGCACAAGTATATCTGATTTCTTGGTCATAAGCTCAACTGCTCTAATGTTAAGTTGTGTATGTTATACAACACTCGTTTCATTCTTTGTTCAAGTCTTATTTTCATGACACTGCAGTTTGCAAAGATTAGCTAGATAACCTCCGGATGACGCTACAAAAGGGATAAAATAACATAATAACAAGTCACTCAACTAGTTAACCACTTACCAATCCCTTCCACTTCAATATAATTACTAGTCTTCCAATTCAATCATTACAACTATTGTTCAAATGAATACTGGTAAAATGGAGAAAACTATTTTGTTTCTTGTACACAAATATCATGTCAGTACCTTAACCATGTCCAGTTAGTCCAAAAAAATAACTAAAAGAACATGCAAGGAATAAAGCTCAGCCATAAATTAATTGGCTATGAAAACTTGTTATACCAAATAAATGTAATCAGATACAAGATCCTAGGACAATCAATTTAAGTATGGGCACAATTTCTAATGTGCTGGTGTATTCTCTATAAGACAAAATATACCCCTATGATGAAAGTCTGCCAGCTAGAACTCCACCAAATATGATAGCTCCAAACCACTTATTTGAGACAAATCTGAAGGAAAAATAAAATAGCAAACAAAAATATAACAAAGTCAGCTCATAATGTTTAATTCGTTACTTCAGAAGTTTTCAAACATACTGCAATGATCAATAAAAACACTTGAAAAGTAATAACATTAAGCAATCAC
This sequence comes from Vigna umbellata, assembly GCF_029865625.1. Taxonomy (NCBI): domain Eukaryota; kingdom Viridiplantae; phylum Streptophyta; class Magnoliopsida; order Fabales; family Fabaceae; genus Vigna; species Vigna umbellata. Next base: position 31,996,175 of record NC_142167.1, on the reverse strand, counting down.
TGAATTTTGAAGGGGTTAGTTCTTCTGAGGTCTGAAGGTATAAATATGGCATTAAGTGTATCTAGCAAAGCTATATGATTTAATCTTATGAAAAACTAAAAGTGAAATTTGAAAAAGTTTATGATAATCTCAAAACTGCTTTTTCATAAAAACTTTCTGAAGCTCCAAAAAGATGTTCTAGCCAATAAAATTAAGAACTGAGATCCTTTCAGAATTTCATTTTTCGATAACAAAATCTATGAGTTCATGCAATGAACTTCCCCAACATACTTCCTGTTGCAATCAGCACGTGATGAAAGGTCAACTGTCCATATTTGCCAGCCTAAGTGTCCAGATGCAGCAGCCAGAGATGCATAATACGGCCAGCCTGCTTCACACAAATGAATCAGAAAGTAGAAACAATTGAAACAGTCACGAAAACAGATAGAATGGAATGGCGTAATAAACTAATACCTATTTCAGCATTAAATCCGCTAAGAGCAAGACCACCAACGCATGCAATTCCAAACCCAGTAATCCATTCCTTTGTTGAATCACCAAAGCGCAAAGCTGTTGATTTAACTCCAACTTTCAAGTCATCTTCTTTATCCTGAATGCCAAGGTTAGAAATATTCTTAAACACTAAGAATTTTGATTGCATTGCCTTAAACAAAAGATTGAAGTGGAGGATAACAAGTAGTATTGTCATTGTACTTTTCGTTTCATACAAACTTAACTGTTAGAAACATGACAAATCATCTGAACATGGTTAAAAAGTTTACTACCACTTTTACACCTTCCATTTTTTAAGCAGAGCACAATTAGCCCATTAGCTGGCAGAACTTCATGAGTGCAAGAAAACTCATCAAGGTACACAACATATAAATGCAGATCCTAACACAGTTAAAGACAGCGGAGCAAAACCAAAGGGATTACAACTTACAAGAAGCAATGATATTTTACCTGATGTGCATAGATAGTATCATACACAAGAGTCCAAAATACTCCAGAGGCATAAAGTGGCAGCACAATAGATGGGTTCAGACTTCCTTTAACTGCAGCCCATCCTAACAAAGCCCCCCAATTAAAGGTCAACCCAAGATAGGCTTGAGGCTAACCAATTTAGTTACAGGAGAGCATCATAATACCGCATAATAAGATCATGCATAAGAATAATAATAAAGAATTAAGAATATAAAAATATAAATGAGGAAATTCTCACCCAAAATGTAAACCTCTTCATGAGGGGATAGGAGAAGACAAGCAACAAGGATGAGGCACCCAAAACACGACTGCAGAATGTACACAAGCCAAAAGAATAAATAAAAGTTGACAAAAATCCAATGGAACTCAAGCAGAAGGATGCATGGCACTTGCAAGCCATGCGAAGAAACTAAAGTAGGACTTGCTTACTTTGAGAAAATTTTTTCTGTTTTCATGTCTTACTTTCACTTAATTTCAAAAATGTCCCATAACTTTCATTTTGTTTTCTGTTATAGAAGATCTGTATAGGAAACAAAGTAAATTTTATTATTTTCACTGATTCCTACGCACATATTTGAAAACAAAAAGCAAAATGTATATTTGGTGTTACCAGCTTTGCCAGTTAGGGTTGCATAACCACAATTGATGACATGCAAGACAGATCATAGTTCCAGAAAAGAAGGTTCTATAATTAACTGATTAAGTGTTTACAAATTTAAGTATCTAAAGTGCCAACATAACAAATTTCAAAATAAGAACTAACCTGTAATTATTCAGTTGTAGAAGAATTCCAAGACCTAAAAGTAATTGAAAACCAAGAAAACAAAGTCCTTGAAATGGTGTCAAAAGACCACTTGCCACAGGTCTCATCTTTGTACGTTCTACCTGTAATATACAATGGTATACAATGTCATTCAGAACATAAAATATAAGATCAGCTATAACAGGGAAACCAAAGTGAAACATTTCAGAAAAGGATAGAGGGGAGAAGTACATCATCACGTGCTTACTATATATAAAGTGTTTTAACTGAAACGAAAATCACCAAAGTAATGTTATATCAATAAAATCAAATTAAATAAGATAGGTGTTTGGATATAGAAGAAAGGGAATGTTGTTAGTTACTAATCAGAGGGATGTCAAAGGCCAGACCCATCATATAAATAGGAGGCTAGGGGGCACTGAAATCTGTAAACCTTCGCTGTAAAAACATGGGGGGGGGGGGGGGGGGGGAGAGTTCTCTCCTATTTCTTGTTCTTTTTCATCCTATTCAATAAGATCTATCTTTTCTTTCCCATTCCCAATTCTTGGTTCCTAACAATAGGTGTTAGAGACTCAATTAGCTATAGGATTAGAAGGGAATGGAAGCTCGATACCTGTCTCATTGGCCCAAAGTTTGGAAGGTTTACACTGGAAGGAATGTATGATGATGACAGAGAGAAGTGATGAGCTGGAAGTAAGAGAGAAAGGGAATGAAGGTTAGTAACTGAACAGTGGAATTTGATTTTGGAATATAGGAGAGAAACAGAGTGAGGAGAAGATATCCATGCGTACCATTTTGTTAGTTATGGATTGCTCTGTATACTATGGGTAGAACTCTGAGAGTCTATTCTACTGAATTTTCTTTTATCTCAATAATACACGGCATCTTGATTCTCCATTTTGCTAAATTTCTTTCATTTTACTTATTGATGCATTCAGTTTGTATCACTAGCATCCAAGGTCTCTAATGTTCATCTCAAGGCCCTTTGTTCCTACCTAAATCTTAGTCCAATCCTCTTATCAATAAAAGAAGTTCAATAACAAGGTTTAGGAAGAAAGGAGGACAAGACATCCCCCTATATCAAGCCAAAAAGGGCAGGGTGAGGGACAAACAGAAGATCAAAAGGAAGTTTCGTGCATGTAAATTGATATAATTTTATCACATTGGAAACATGATAAGTACTTAGAACATGAAATTATTTTCTACAAATTATAGAAAATAAAGATGATTCACAGGGCACGTGAAATGTTAAAGCATTAGAGTTGCCATGACTTAGCGTTCAGTTCATTCCCCTATTAGCATCTATTATCTTAGTCGATCACATCCAAATACAAACAACACTGCCATAACAATTTGCGACTCGTTTACTATCTCATTATCCCCTATAACAATCAAAGCAACCAAAAAAATTTAACATTTACCATTGTATCAATATCCCGGTCAAGGAGATCATTAATGGTACACCCAGCACCTCTCAAAAGCAAAGCCCCACATGCAAACAGAGTCATCATTTTAAAATCAGGAAGATGACCCGGGGTTGCAGCCATGGTAATTGACCTAAATGCATGAAAATTAGAGACAATAAAAAAGAGAGAATAGGATTTAAAGTGGTGAACTTTTTAGGCTCATATTTTGTTTCACATCATAGGGACACTATACATGCGTTTAACCTGATGAGACAAGTTGTAGCTTTCATGTACATTGCTAAATTGACAGAATAGTCTCATGTATGAGTTTAGAATTGACCAGGAGATTAATAATAATGATATAGGCATGCAATAACAAGGTTGAAATAAATGAAGTATCACATCTAAATTACAGAAAAGAAAGATCTCTTTTAGCCTTAAAAATTCCTCAATTCATTACCCAATTCTTTTTATTTCCAAAAGTTTAATATCCATGTTCTGTCAACCGAAAGAAATCACCAGACATAACTTTAAGGAGGTTATTGTAAAGTCAACAAATTTACTACAATTGGCAATTTGTGATTGCATGAAAGTGTATAAATTCTTTGCAGGCAGGCATACACAATTTTGTTTAATTTCTATACCTGCCAATAAAAAATCATCATTGTTTGACTTTAAGGTAAGTATTGTAATTTGTAGGTGGTCCAATGGAAGAGCAACAGCAGATAGTATGATAGGCTCAACAAATCTCACCAGGATAAAATTTTATACCAGTTTAAGCCTAACTCATTTTTATAAAAGGCTTCCAGGATGAGGTTTGCCCACTTGTAGGTCTTATTCTTAATCAACTTTGAATTAACTTTGAATTGTGAAAATTTAACAGATTGGTATTTAGAGACTTAGAGTCTGCATGGAGAAATATTTCCATAAGCATATCATAAATTAATTTGCAGAAACTCTCTGCTATTAGTTTCTCCAGAAAAACTTATTCTTCACTTAAAGAGGTGTTCATTTCATTTTTTCTTCTTAGTTTCTTCAATTATAAGTTTTAATAAGCAAGTCTATCTACACATTAAGTTTAATGTTTATAAACAATCATGATCTCTGTGTTTTTATGAGAGTGAAAGCATTTATCCATAAGATCAATAACTAAGAACTCTTACCAGATACAAGGCCATAGGAGCAACCACGTCCCAATTGGTTTATCAAGACGAGCAAGGCGAGCATAGGGCTGAACCTGCTTTGGCAAGTACAAATCCACCCAAGTGGCGTCCCCTCCACCCCCACTACTCACACTACCGCTTTGGTTCTTGTTCTCCTTCGAGGGCCACGTGGATACGTGTGCAACAAGATGAAAATTTGAGAGAGACCCAACAGTTTTACGAAACTCAAAATTGTAATTTTGTAGCTGGGGTGGCTTTAACGGGGGATTTAGAGTGGGGTTTCGGTTTTGGGTTGCAAATTGCTGAGCGGAGCTCAAAGGGTTGAAGTTGGCCAGGTGAAGAGATACCGAAGAAGAAGCTTTGAGAAACCTACGCGAAGCACGGAAGATCAAAGACGATGCCATGTTCTTCAAAGGCAGGCTTTTTGTTTCAAATTTGGGATTCTAAAATTGAGAAGTTGTTACTCCATAAAGCTTCAACAAAGACATTTTCTTTGCAGTGGTCACTACCACTGTGGTAGTTCAGCGCAAGGTGTGATCTTCAAAGAAAATCAGGGTTAAATCATGTCGTATGGAATAACATCGTAGTGATAAAGTATTATTAATTAATTATAAATTATTGAGTTCGAAAACCTTGATCTTCGACAAAACTCATTCCGTAAAGTATTTATGGAAGTCTTATTTCGAAAATCTTGTTTCAGAATACACGTCATACATTTTAAAATTTTCATTATGAAAATTTTTAGAAAATTTCAAAATATGTAATCCAAAAGTTACTTTTATAAAATGTAAAAATAGTAATTTGAAAATTTGGGAGGTGTGTGAAGACATTGAGACGGTGCAAGGAAAAATGATTTGATAGAAAGAAATTGAGAACGTCAATGTGAATATAACCACACACGAAGGAAGAATGTGTAATAAGGTTGTGATAAGAAGAAAAACCAAATACCTTGAAGATTCGATTAAACCTTCACGAACAAGTCAAACAATTAAGAAAGTATATAACCAAGAGATAAAAAGATTACATAAAACAAAAGAACATTAATATATATATATATATATATATATATATATATATATATATATATATATTTATTTATTTATATTGGTTTCCATCAAAACTAGGTTTGAATAATATTTACGAAAATGAGTTTATTTATTATTTTTATTTGCTGTTGTTTAGAGATTCGAGGACTTGTGTATTATTATTTGGTGGTTGTTGTATTAACTCATGCGTATGAGCAATTAGGTAATGCATGCTATGTCCAAACAAAGCAACTAGCTAATTATGGAATACTTTTATTGGTAAATGGTGTACAATTTACATATTAAATTGTTGTCTCCTTTCTTGATGCACGATATAACTTTTTATTTATATTATGGTAGGGGTTGAATGTGTGAACACTTTCTTAGGATGGGAAGGTGAGATGTATCCTCGTCATATGATGAGGTTATGCCTCAAGTTGCTCAGTTTGTTGCTTCACCATAAATCTGCAGGGTGGAAAAGGTTAAGCTGCAACTAGATGGCCTAATATATGATAGGATCATATGGAACCCTTATCAAGCGCATCGCATCAATTGGGTGGAACCATGCATCATACATCCTAACAAAAAATATGACTTTTTTTTTTCAGATTGCCCATTAGCTTTGTCAGGTTTCATAATAACAACTACAAAACTAAGATTAAAAGTAATACCTCACATCCACTCAAGTAGGTCATCACGCATAATGAATATATCATAAGTTGTAAAAGATCAATTATAATGTCCTCCTACCATTTCATCATCACTCATTAACATTTCTCATTCTTCCATCGAGAAGCTCTTATCAACTTCACTTGATAGTCTACTAAAATAATCATCCACGTCTAACAAGTCCAACACCTCCAAAAGCAAAATGAATAGTTCAAAAAATCTTATTACATACTTTCTAACCATTCTGCATAATTATGCAGAAAAACACCAATAAGTACCGAATCCAACAAGCTGGAATGCACTCTTAAATTTGATGTTGCATTCCAAATTGGCTAATCTAGAATGTACTACCGGATATGACAAATAATTTCATATTTTTTTATTCGGTGCGCACTTGCACTTTCCAGATTGTTCAATCCAATATGCAATACAATATTCGAGAGACCATTCCGGATTGACATGCACCTATAAATTCTAAATTAAGCAATTTTATAGTAAAAAATAAGTACCGAATTAGGAATTCCATAATGAAGTACGAGATTTGATAATGTAATCTTGATTTCATAATCCAAAATCCACAAGTGCTTATTAGATTGCTCAATAATCCGAGATGTAGTACTGAATCCATAAATACTTTTAAGATTGTCCAATATGATATTGTTTCAACTTTAGACTTCTAAATTGTTTAATCCAATATACACTCCTAGATTTGATAGTGTATTCTGAATTACTAAATTCATAATTGAATTAGAAAAATCCAAACACGAGCACCCACCATTACCACACCCGTATAATAACTATCAATACCCAATTTTGTCTGAGCAATTAAATAAGAAAATCAAGCTTGGTAAAAATAAAAGTAATGAAAACATAAAATAATGTCATATGAAGAAAAATGTTTTTCTTTTTATTTTGCTTTATTTTATTTTTTTATTTTATTTTCAATTTCGTTCTTATTTTTATATTTAAATAAAAAAGAAAGAAAATATTCTGAATTATTAAAAAATAATATATATTTGTGGAAAAAAAACAAAAAGCATGATCAACTTGTTTAATGAAGTCAAAAGTTTCATTTAATACGTATTCTCTCCTTTGGCTTAAGTAAATGTGGTAAGCAATTACTTAAGTTTCCTTCGAGCCTCTTTTCTCCCTTGTGTTGGCACCGCAAACCTAAAAAATGCTCTTGAGGGCCTGATTACCACAACAAACCTAACGTAATAAATTTGTGAACCTATCTCAATCTCGTTAAAAATTCACCTTTCCTTCATCATCAGTTCACCTTAATTGTTCCATTCCATCTATTATCAAGAACATTCCTTCTCAATTAATAATATCACAACATTAATGCCTCTTTGACCTAAACCCAAAAAAATTAAATAGATTCCTCTAATCTTAATCCAATTCCTTTATGTTAAAGCAAAAGTCCAACTACCTCCAACTCATCATCAACAACAACTTTCATCTTCCAAAACTTCATTCATCATTCATTTAAAGTTCAAAGTCACCATAAAACAGATTCACCTCCTCCATCACATATACACAGACATATACAAAATGAAAACCCCAAAAGTCATTTTCATAAAAGAAGAAAACTACACAAATTGAATGGTCAAGAGAGGGAACAAATGAAAAAGGAACAGAAGAAAAGGAAGAGGAACTCTAGTGGCTCCTCTGGCCATGACAAGCATCACTGATGACAACCCTAGCAATGACAACTTGGTTAATGGAAGTGGAGGCACGCTCAAGGGGTCTTGTGGTTGTGGTGGAGCCTGGTGAGGAGGATGTTCACGTGTGAAGAAGAATGCGCTGCCATGGATGTGAGTGAGAGCGTTTGAGAAGTTAATTAATAAGAGGTGTATGCAGTGAACCTTGGGGTGCAACAAGAAAAATGAAACAAGCCGAAAAACAATTACAAAATACATAAAAGGTGTGAGGCTAACAACTATGGAGGTGCATGAAGTAAAATAAATAATTTGATAAGAACAGGAGGTGTAAAGGAAAAATCGAGGGTGCATGAAGAAATTTCCTTGGTCCAGGTCCAAAGTCCTTTTTTATTCTTCTAATCAGAAACTACCAAATGAGTGTTTCATCCTACACCTTCAAGATCTCATCCTGCACCTCCAAAAATTCCACTTTTAACCTTCTGACATCTCATCATTATCCTACACCTTTAACTTTATAGAAAATTTATTTTTAATTTTAATAAATATATTTTTATTTTCTTCTTTTTCTTGTTAAAAAGACTCTGTATCACCTTAATAATAATTAAATTTAAAATTTAAATATTATTTAATATAATTTTATATTTTAATAATTATTAAAATATAATTTATGTTATAATAATAATTATATTAAAAATAAAATAATAAAATAATAAAAAATAAAAATAATAACAAAAAAGTAAACTATATTAAATAAAATATTTAATATACTTAAATATATTAAATTATATTAAAATATTAAATTAAATTAAATAATTATTAAAATTTAAATAATAAACAGTTTTAAAACAGTTATTTATCAAATAACAAATAAAATTATATTAAATAAAATATTTAAATATACTAAATTATATTAAAATATTAAATTAAATTAAATAATTATTAAAATTTATATATAAAATAAAATTTTAAAAACCCTTCTTTATCGGATATGGATATCCGATTTATAACTCATCGGATATCGATATCCGATTAACAAATTTTCAAAATTTTGTTTTTTTTAAATTTTAATAATTATTAAATTTAATTTAATATTTTAATATAATTTAATATATTTAAATATATTAAATATGATTTTAAATATTATTTTTATTTTTATTTTTATTTTAGTTATTATTTTTCAATTTTCTTAATAAAACTATTTTAAAAATATAAATTATATTTATTAATTATTAAAATATAAAAATATAATAAGTACATATTATAATTTTTATTTAAGTTTAATATTTATTAAATTTTAAATAAAAAGAAAAGTATTAACATATTTTATAGATTTTAATATATAAATAAGCTTTTTAAAATTTTCATTTTTATTTAAAATTTAATAATTATTTAATTTATTTTAATATTTTATTATAATTTAATATATTTGAATATGTTAAATCAAATTTATTTTTATTATGATTTATTATTATTATTATTATTATTAATTTATTTTTATGTTTTTAATATAATTATTATTATAATATAAATTATATTTTAATAATTATTAAAATAAAAAATTATTTTAAATAATATTTAAATTTTAAAATAAATTAAATTAAATTATTATTAGGTAGTGAAGATTTTTTTAATAAAAAAGAAAAGAAAATGGAAAAATATTTATTAGAGTTAAAAATAAAGTTTTGAAAAAGTTGGAGGTGCAGGATGATGATGAGATGTCAGAAGGTTAAAAGTGGAATTTTTGGAGGTGCAGGATGAGATCTTGGAGGTGTAGGATGAAACACTCTTATCTTATTCTCCTTCTTCATCAACGCTCTCACTCACATCCATGGGCCATTCTTCTTTGCGTGTGAACATCCTCCCCACCAAGCAAACAACAGTTGCTTTCTGCACTTAATTTCCTTGTGGAGTTAGTTCACCTTTTTTGTCTACAAACTAACAACAGGGTATCATGAAGAATGACTAATCGCATTTACTTAAGTCAAAAGAGAAAATACGCATCAAATGAATATTTGGACATCACTAAATGAGTTGACCATGTTTTTTTTCTCTCGCAAATATATATCATTTGTTTGATAATTTATTACATTTTCTTTCTTTCTTTTTTTATTTAAATATAAAAATAAGAACGAAATTGAAAATAAAATAAATTAAAAATGAAATAAAGTAAAATAAAAATAAAAACATTTTTCTTCGTGTCACTTTATTTTAGGTTTTCATTACTTTTGTTTTCACCAAATTTTATATTCTTATTTAATATTTAAATTTTCACCAAATTTTATATTCTTATTTAATTATAATTGGATATTGATAACTCTCAATTTTCTTATTTAATTATCACATTTGTACAATAACCCTATTCGAGAACTACGAAAATCATAAAAGTCATACCACTTTTCAAGTTAAACAAAGTCTTAAATCTTAAATCTTGGTTGTTGGATTTCCTTCTACACACAAAAACGAAGACGAAAAATAAGTACAAAGAATAAAAAATATGAAGCGCAATGTCCTAATAGACGAAAGTAGTGCTGGAAGGAAGGAGAACTATATCATTTTAATTCTTCTTTATTTCATAAGAGCAAAAGTGGGATTATAAAAGTTAGAGAGTGCAGGAAGAAAAACTGGTGATAGACGAAAAAAATGTCCTTCGGCATATGGGCTGATGTTTGTTTTTTTGGGCAACTACTGTAGACGTGTGATTGCTATTTACACCGCACTAAGTCCTAGTTTTATTTCTTATTTTTTAAAGAACTAAATAATGAAAAGTAAATGTTTGTTGTGTGTCCAGATCAAATATAATTATTCCCATTTTCAAACCAAACAAATAGTCGTAATATTGCTAATATGCTTATTTGATCAATTCTAGTATCGCCATCATCATACTATATATACATGAAAATGGTTTAATTGTAGGTTGTATCACTCATTCTCTTTCCACTCTTATATTGGCAATTTTTTTTTCATGGTTTCTTTCTACACTTTCTTGTGTTAAAAAATTTAAGATCTCTATATTTTATATTGTAAATTGTGAAGTTCGGATACATATTTTTAGAGGGTTAAATATGTTTTTCGTCCCTTAAGTATCACACGATTTTTGTTTTAGTCTCTACTCGAAACTTTGATGGTTTTTAGTCCTCATAGTTTTGAAACTCTTAGTATTAGTCCTTAAAAATGGACGGCGTTAACTTTTAGTAGATGTAGCAAACGACGGGGCCACGTTTTATGCCAACTGCCCTCTTCACTCTCTACCACGTTGGGTGTTTAAGTTTCGAAATGAGATTAAGTATGTTAAGTGTTGTTGATTGAAATCAGATAAACAATTAGGGTTCTTAATTAGGAAAAGTTGATTTTTTGAATTGGGGAAAAGTAGTTTTAGTCGAAGCATTGTACTCTAAGCATTGTACTCGAAACGTTCCACTCGAAGCATTCTATCAAGGTGGTCCTTGCGGTGCTCGTGAAAGAAACGGTGGGTGTGAAAGACAAGCGTAAAGGTAAGCTAAGCTATTGTTTTTCTTTTTCGGTTATGGTTGTTCCAATTTGGGCGTAAAGCGTTGATGTCTGAATGTAGGTCTAGAAATGGTTTTCGACATTTGTTTGCATCACATGGGGAAGTTTGTTAGTAATAAGGGGCTACAATATGTTGGAGGAGAGATACACGTGATCAAAGGACTTGATCCGGATCGTTGGTCGTATTTTGAAGCAGTTGGAATAGTTAAAGAATTTAAGTATGATGCAAACTTCAAACTATGGTGGAAGGGGTCGAAACAAAGGCTGATGAATAATGTGAGATTATTGAGTGATGACAGGAAAGCATTGTACTTGGCTAACTATGCAGAGGAGAATAAGGAAGAGGTAGAAATCTATGTTCAACATGTTCCTAGTGAGGCAGTTGAAGTTCACTTTCATAGTTGTGGTGAAGTGGCAGATGAAGGAAACATAGACATGGAGGAAGTGGTTTCCAAAGTGGGTGACGAAGAGGTTAATTTACATGAGGAAAGGGAACAATGTGATGGTGGTGATGTACAGGAAGAGGTTGAAATGGGTGAGGAAGAAGAAGAGTGTGATGGTGTTGATGTACATGAAGAGGTTGGAATGGGTGAGGAAGAAGAAGAGTGTGATGGTGGTGATGTACAGGAAGAGGTTGAAATGGGTGAGGAAGAAGAAGAGTGTAATGACGGTGATGAACAGGAAGAGGTTGAAATGGGTGAGGAAGAAGAAGAGTGTGATGGTGGTGATGAACATGAAGAGGTTGAAATGGGTGAGGAAGAAGAAGAGTGTGATGGTGGTGATGAACAGGAAGAGGTTGAAATGGGTGAGGAAGAAGAAGAGTGTGATGGTGAAGAAGAGGAAGGGGGGATGTGGTTGAGGGGGAAGTAGAAGCTTCAGCTGAAAAATGTTTGGATGACAGTGAAGAAGACAAAATGGCTAATGATGATGATGGGTTTGGTGTTAGAATGATAGGGTGGACCAAGTTCGTAGAAACATTAATCCAGTTTTGGATAGGTGGAATAGAATGAAAAAAAAGGAAGAAACGTGTGACTAGAAGAGGCAATATTGGGGAAGGTTCATTTATAATGAATGAAGAAGTTGGAAATCATGACATCAATCAAGAATACAATAGTGATGAATTGGATTCAAATGTAGCTAGTGATGAGGATGTGAGGTTGAAAAGGGGCAACTTTAAAAAGTATAGAAAAGATGATATAAACAAGAACTTCAAATTCGAATTGGGGTGGAGTTTTGTTCATTAAAGGAATTTAAAAATGCACTAATGGAACATAGTGTATTAAATGGAAAAGAGGTTAAGTTTGTCAAGAATGACCTGAACAGAGTAAGGGCAGTTTGTAAACAGAAATGTGGTTTTCTTATTATGGCTAGCAAGATAGGAGGCAACAAACATTTAGGGTCAAAACCTTGGTTGGACGACATTGTTGTGGAAGGGTTTTTGGAAACAAAAGTGCAAATGTCAACTGAATTGCACAAGTATTAGTAGACAGGTTTGTGAATGTGGCTAACATGACAGTCAACCAAATCATTGATGACATTAAGAACATCCTCACGACTACTGGTTGCACAACATCTAAGGTCCCAAGCTAGTACCAATTGAAGATTTATTCTAGCCAAACGTTTATTTTAATGTATTTTGTAAGTCACGGTCACCCACTTAGGGAACAATAGTAGTGGATACAGTGGTTGTTTTTAACATTTACCATCATATGTAATTGTAAGGGACCACTTACTGGTACTGCTATTACTTATCTTATTTAATAGTATAGGAGCACTTCATATTATATCCTGCTTGTTGTTGTATTCCATCTTTGCATTATGCCAAGTTAACTTTATTTATTCCAAGTTCAGATTTACAGATACTTTGCTTAGTCAATTTTAGCAGGCAAACTCACGTGGCATTTACTGATACTCTACTTTTTTCATTTACTTAGAGAACTATCTTTGATTCTCCAACGATTGATTTTGGTGATCAGTGAAGCTCCAACATTATACTGATAACATACAACATAAGTCCAGTAACACACGTAAATTGTTTTATGCTATAATATTCAGAAACAAAAGTCCAACAACAAAAGTCCAAGGATTCATTCATTTTAATTCAGATGTTATAATATTCAGATGTTTTATGCTGCCCAATCTTTTCTTTATTAACATACAACAAAAGTCCAGTAACAGTGGAATGTTAAAGGAAAAAAAAGTTAATCATCAAGTGCCAACACAAGTAAATTATTTGGAGAATTTAATCAAACAGAATTTGGAGACAAACTCAAGTACCTCATTTTATTCAACCATCATTCTTAATTACAATTCTTCTTCAACAAAAACATAATACAAAAGAAAATGGTTAACACCCAAGACAAAACAAACAACAACAACATCATTCTCCTAACTTTCTTCTCTTGTTCTAATTTCCTTTTCAGCTTGTCGTTCTTCTTCCTTAGATCCCGTACAAGTTTTTCATTTTCCAAACACATTTCAAGTTCTTCACGTTTTCTTTCAAAACTTCCTTCAATTTCAGAAAGTCCTTCATCATGTCATTCAAAGTAATTACAACTTGAATTACTCTGCAATCAAAATAACACACGATTAATACAAAATTCAGCACATGAAGTGAAAGATTTATACATCTATAAAATCACTTACTGCCTAATTTCTACATCTATAAAACAGTCTTCCTTTGTTCTTCACAGTAGTTGCCTTCAAAAGCAACAGTGTTTCACCACAACCACACAATTTAGATGGTAACCGTGAAGATGATTCACAGCTTTGCTACTTTCCCGAACCAATTGACCTTCGCATCCAACCATTTCCTCCACTCTCACCTTTCATTTCACTACAACAAAGAAATCCCTTCATCAACTTTTGTGCCGACCCAAACCCTATATCCCCAATCCTTATATTCACACAAAGAAGAGCAAAACAAAATGTATCAACTTACCTCCTCAAGAACACGAACTCCAACCTTCAGAGGTACCTCCTCAGCTTTCTTTGCCCCCAACTGCAGTGACAAAGAACAACTCAACTTCTTAAAATCTCATTTATAAGAGATGACGAAGTGCACTTCAACCAAATGCACACTTCACATACTTAATCTCCTTTCGAAACTTAAACACCCAACGTGGCAGAGAATGAAGAGGGTAGTTGGCATGAAACGTGGCCTCGCCGTTTGCCACATCTACTAAAAGTTAACGCCGTCCATTTTTAAGGACTAATACTAAGAGTTTCAAAACTATAAGAACTAAAAACCATCAAAGTTTCGAGTAGGGACTAAAACCAAAATCGTGTGATACTTAAGGGACGAAAAACATATTTAACTCTATTTCAGATTGTATAATCTACAATATATTTTAAATTTTTATATTATATAATCTACAATATATTTTTTAATTTCCTAAATGTATTATGAATTATGTAACTTAAAATGTATTTTTTAAATTATGCACTTTAAATATATATATATATATATATATATATATATATATATATATATTTAAAATATATTTTCAAATTACAAAATTAAAAAAATATAATTTAAAATATACTTTTAAATTTTAAAAAAAATTAACTATATAATTTCTAATATATTTTTGTATTTTACAATAATGTTTTATAGCTATAGACAATGTAGATGTTTTCATAAATGCAAAAGGAAGGTATTGAATTGGCTTTGTTTCAGATTCAAAGGAACCACGCGTACTAAGTCTGACCGTTCTTGTCACAGCATTATCCAGATTTTTCCTGCTTGAACACATTTTAAAGGCATGCTCCCGTAAATTAAAATTAATTCACATATAAATAAAGAAATAAACAAAAGAGTCTTAATAAAAAAAGATATTTTTTAAATAATAATCTCGTACAACAACGTGGTGATCATCTAATGAATCTCGTACAACAAGAAAGGGTCTATCTAGGTGGTTTTGTCATTTTTTCTAAATTTACGGTTCCTATATTGTTCTAACTCAAGAAAGAACAGCGTGGAAAATTATAGGGTAGTTTAATTAATGGATGTGAAATAAAGAATGATGTGTTGGTCCTGCATGTGGGAGGTACAATTATAATTGCTTTTGGTCCCAATTTCACAATATACCTTTTCTGTATGTTATGTTTATCTCTCGAAATACAATAAACATTGTATTGTGCAGTAATTTGGGAGGTGTAAAAATTGAAAGAAAGAGCATTGATTCTTATTGAAAATTGGTTGGGATGGAAGCACATGCATGGAACGGAGAAGAAGGGTCAAGATTCAACAAAGTCGGCACAAACTTCTCCATCGCAATCACTACACAACATCTAACTCTGCATAGTCTCGGCTTTAGACTATTTCATTTATTCATTCATGTGTCATCAATAAATGCATAAATATAATATCTTAATTATATTATACTTTCCACACTTCCTTTTACTTATTATTTTTATTTCGTCTTTCTTTTCCTTTTCTGTCTCCTCTTGTTAATTCTATTTCATGTATAAAACCTTACCAAAATTACTAACTTCAAATTTTTAATGTCATCAAAAAATATTATATTGTGATAAAAGTTAAAATAAGTAAGAATATAATTAAGATACTCAAATATAAGGTAATTTTATTTTTTATAATTGTGGTTGCTTAGAGAAATTACGTATTAAAAATAGATAATTTACTTCTTTTTTCGTCATAGAACGGAAGGCAAATAGAATGTCTCAGATTATACTTTTTGTAATATGAGAAATTTTAGAATTTGAATAATTGTGCATATTTTAAAGTTTATATTCATTTTACAAAGAAAAATAACATTCTAATTTCAACACTCGTTATTTTCCATCCACACAATATGTTACACGGCTAAGTTTACGCCATAATACTTTTGTTCACTTAACTTATTTTATAAGTTTTTTAAACGAGTTCATCCACCATTTTTTCTTCTTTCAATATAATAAGTAAAATTGACATTGTTTCGAGACGAGGTTGAGTCACTTCAAACACCTGCACAATTTTTTCTTCGTCCGTCCGGTAACAACTTCCTGTCTTCATTTTCACTCCATCGTCTGGAGGTGTACCTGCCAAAGATTCTTCGACGCTTAAGTCATGAACGGCTCGTACGAAAGTTTAGAGTAATGGTATTAAATGCACAGTAAATGTGATCACCTACCTCTTACCTTTGACCTATATTTATAGTTTTTGGCATGAACTTGAGATTAGTAAAATCTTAATCTCGACCCAATCTCAGCCCAATATCCCTAACTACCATTTACCTTAACCCTTGTAGAGAAAAATTGTTTATTGAATTAGGTCAGACGTCCCTGATGATGTTCGTTCAGTCTTACCTGCTGGTCTAGCCGTTCCCTCACTGCTTGATTGCTTCCTCTTCTCCAGAGTCGTTCGGTTTGCTCGGTGTGAGATAGTGTAGGGTCGTCTGGTACACAGGCCCCCCAAGCCCTAGACAACGTAGTTGGCATTGGGTTTTGTTGAGACCCAACCAGCAAGTTTTTTGAAATATCACTTGGCGGGAAAAACACATGTCGCAAGCTCGTGTAACCTTTTTCTTAGATAGTGATAAAGTCATTTAATCAAGGTCGTTGATTGTGGGAGATTTCAACGGTTTGGATGGGTTGAATGGTTTCAAAAAAATTTCTATAAATAAGGGGATTGGTGTCCCATCATTTTCAGCTTCTTGGATTTCCACCTGATTAATGATGTTCCATAGAACACATTAAAACCAGTCACAGACCTTCTAGTGTTAGAGTAAGCAGTCCAATCAAAATCACTAAAAGCCTTGAGAGCATGTTTAGTGTTGGATGGAAAGAATAATCCTTGTCCTGGATTGTTCTTGATATATCTCAAGATCCTTATTGCTGCTACATAGTGATCTTCCAAAGGATTGGAAAGAAATTAACTAAGAACACTAACAGCGAAACATAAATCTGGTCTTGTGTTGGTTAGATATAGTAACCTGCCAAGAAGTCTTCTATAGGTATGCACATCTGAATATGGTTTTCCTTCTAACTTGAAAAATTTTGTGCCTGGCTATGTGGAAGTAGAAACAGGTTGACATCCCAACAATACTAACAATACTGCATCTTCTAGTAACTCTAGAGCATACTTCCTTTGTGACAAATTAATGCCCTATTGAGATCTTGCAATTTCTAAGCCCATAAAATACTTGAGTTGGCCTAGGTCTTTAATCTTGAACTTTGCATTCAATAGAGCCTTCACAGTTTGGATTTCCTGTATGTCATCACCTGCCAAGACTATATCATCTACATAAACAAAATCTGATTTTGATTGTATGTAGCCCAAAGAAGGTAAAGTAGTGGTCAACTTGTAATTCCATTGTCAAGAGGTTTGTTTGAGTCCATATAAAGACTTCAACAACTTGCAAACTTGCCCTGGTTTTTCTGTTTTGTAGCCAAGAGGAAGAGACATGTATACTTCTTCATCTAAATCCCCATGTAAAAAGATATTATTTACATCTAGTTGATGTAAATACCAATGTTTGGAAGTTGCTAAAGCCAGAACCAATTTTACTATTGTGAGTTTGACAACTGGTGAAAAAGTTTCAAAGTAATCTAAGCCTTGTTGTTGTGTGTAGCCTTTAGCTACTAACCTTGCCTTATATCGTTTAATACTCCTATCAGCATGCATCTTTATTTTGTATACCCATTTACATCTCATAGGTTGCTTTCCATAAGGCAGATCAGTTAAAACCCAAGTTTTGGTATTTTATAAAGCTGCAATTTCTTGATCCATGACATTTCTCCAACAATCATGTTTGATGGCTTGATTATAGGTTTTAAGTTCACTAACTTGGGAAAGATTAAGGACATATGATTTGTGAAGAGATGATAATGCATCATATGAGAGATATGAAAAGATAGGATATAAGGTACCTGTGGATGACTGAGTGGCGGAAGAAGTAGATAACATGTTGCAATGATAGCCCTGCAGATAAGATGATTTATGTTTTGGCCTGATTGATTTCCTTTGTGGAGTAGTAGTGATAGGTTCAACATAAACGGGTTGAGAAGAAAAAATAACAAGGTCGGGAACAATAGAAGGAAGAGATGTAGGTGGTAAAGAAGGTTAATCAGTAACTTCTGAGAAAAGAGGTGATGAAGATGAAATAATTTTGGTGACAAAATCCAAGGAATTTTGTGTATCAATAGGTGAGTGGTTGTCACTAATAAGAAAAGAAAATACGATTTCATAAAATACTACATTCCTTGATAGAAAACATTCCCTAAAGTTGAAATCTAACAAAAGGTAGCCTTTCACTTATGTTTTAAAACCAAGTAAAACATATTTTCGTGCATGAGGTTGAAATTTTGTTCTATGAGCTTGAAGAGTTGAAGCATAGCAAAGTGAGCCAAAAACTCGTAAGTAAGTAATGTCAGGTTTAACATTGTGTAACAGCTGAGATGGAGAAAAATATGTCAAAACTTTGGAAGGTAAAATATTAATGAGTTGCACAGCATAACGAACATCAAAAGACCAGAAAATTATGAGCAAATGGGATTGAAACACTAAAGATCTAGCAACATTGAGAATGTGTTGATGTTTTCTCTCAACGAATCCATTTTGTTGAGGTGTTTCAACACAAGATTGTATCCCTTTTTTCCTATAAAAATATGTCATTGCAAACTCATTACCATTATCTGATCTAACAGCTTTTACATCAATGCAAAATTGTGTTTTTATATAAGAAACAAAGCCAATAAGTTGTGATCTTGTATTTGATTTACTTTCCATCAATTTAATCCATGTGTATCTAGACATATCATCCACTATAGTTAAGAAATATTTGAAACCATTAACAGAAGAAGTACAATAGGGCTCCCAAAGATCAACATGAATTAAATCAAAAAGAGTTTTTGACGCAGTAGTACTTAATTGAAAAGACAATTTTCTTTGCTTAGAATAGTGACAAGTATCACAATGAGTGTATTTTGTATTAGGTAAAGTGGCATACATGTTGTGTAATTTGATATAACAAGAAGAAGAATGCCCTAGTCTAGAGTGCCAAATATCTATAGAGTTATGTCTTATTGTAGAACAAGCAATAGAATTCTCAGGAGTAATAGTAGCTGGTGAACCAATGGGTGTGAATGTAGGAACTATCATGATATACAAGCCATCTCTTTCTTCAGCTTTCCTAATCATCTGCAGGGTTGACTTGTCCTGTATTGCACATGAAAATTCAGCAATGGTAATTTTACAAGATAGAGATTTAGTTAACTTTGTGACCGAAATAAGATTGACTGAAAAATTAGGAACAAACAAGACATTATGTAAAATAAGGTGAGGGCTGAGAGAAATTGTGCCAGAAAAATGAGCAAATGAAGAGTTCTTGTTGGGTAGTGATATTGTAATTGGTGAGATTCTATGATAAGAAATAAAATGAGACAAAGAACTGGATATATGATCAGTAGCACCTGTGTCTAGAATCCATTGGGAATAGATATTACCTTGATCCTGAGAAGAAGTGGAAACATTATGAGAACTCACTAGATCGGTAGAATGTGTGACTGTGGGATTAGATTGAGGAAGAAGTGACAATAGACCATGAATTTGCTCTTGAGAAAGTCCGAGAGTTGAGGAATGTGACTGTGCCTGAGAATTATTAGAAGAAGGAACAACTGCAGAAGCCATTGAATTTCACAACCTCAAATTGGAAACAAATTTCACAACCTTAAATTGGACAAAAATTTCACAACCCGAATCTCTGGAAACTCCTCCAAATTCCTCAAAAATCAATCTAAGACTACGAGTGATTAAATTACCCAATTATTTCTCTTTGAAAACCCTAGAAAGCAAAGTCAAAACATGAAACATAACGATGCGAGAGTAACAGAGGGAGTAGCCATAAAAGGAGAAGAAATTGTAGGAAAGCCAAGAACGAAAGGTAAAAGATGGAGATATTGGTAGTGACAAAATTGGTTGCGGAAGAACGTGATCAAGAATTAATTTTCTTCTGATATCATGTTATGAGAAAAGAAAAGATGAAAATTGTATATCTTATTTAATGATAAGGAGAGAATACAACTTATATATATATAATTATTTAAAACAATATAAAAACAGAATATAAATATAGAGACAAAACATAAATATATCAACATAAAAAAAAATTAAATTCAATATTCTGCTTCGCATGACATCCGCTAATATTTAACAAAAATATATTAATATTTAACATGTAATTTTTCTAGTAAAACGAACATACCTTCATACATTACACATTTTATAAATCATTATTACCTTTTGTTTATAGTATTTTTAAATATTTGATTTTTAGTTTTACTTTCAATAAATATTTTAGTTTTAACTTTAATCTAAACAATACTATCTTTTCTAGTTTTTACAAATAAAAGCTCTTTTTTAATCACTATAAGATTATTTCCGATTTTAGCTTCTGGTAACCTATTATGTGAACATATCAATTTTGATGACGTTAATATATATGAAGTTCATAACTTACCATCATGTAATGACATTAGTCAAAGACAGGTTAAAAACTAAAACAAATTAAAATAAGACAGAGTCGTCATCCATGAGTTATTATTATTATTACAATCATAATAATAATAATTATTATTATTATATATATATATATATATATATATATATATATATATATATATATATATATATATATATATATATAGATAGATAGATATATATATCAATCATATCATAGCATTGATATCTTGGTTTGTTCTGATATCACTATCAATCCATTTTTTGCGGATCAGGGACTTTCCTAGCTATTAATATGCACTGTTTATTCCTATTCTACTCCATAACACATGTCATTTTCTATTTCCCTTTCATCATTCCATTTCATTTCTATTTCACACTGATATGCTTGAGTGGAATATTATGTTAATTTAAAATACAAATCTTGACTTTTTTAAAATTATTATCGATGAACACGATTTATAAAGATTTTACAACTATTAAAAGAAAGGACAAAAATGTTTCTGTTGGGTGCTCAGTAATTTAATCACCAATGATGTCCCTTTTGAGTTCTTTCAGTATAATACCTTAATGAAAGAATTTATTAAATTTTAATATTGGTTTTATTATATATTTTGTATATATGATTTTAATACTTCTATTTTTTTCACAAATATTTAAACTTAGTGTTTTAACAATACAAAATGTTTGAACCCTCAAGGCTGAGCCATAATAATACTCAAATTGGTGTAGTTTGGAGAATTAACGTTTGCATATTTTTCCCTTTTCGTTTTCGTTGAACATGTACCAAAATAAATGTGTCGTGATATTTGGTACAACATGGTTACATGAAAAAAATTTAAGGGTTAAATATATTTTTAGTCCCTCAACTATCAAGCAAATTTGTTTTTAGTCTCTCTTTTAAAGTAAGATACATTTTAGTCCTCCTCCTTAAGGAAACCTAAATTTTTGGTCCTCCAAAACTAACACCATTAAAAATCAGCTGATGTGGCTAACGTCTGTGCACGTGTGTTCACAGCTCTACTTCCTATCTCTTGCTACGTTGGTATTTTTTAATGCAAAGTGAGAATATTGGTTTATTAGGTTGATTGGTAAAGTTTGCTTCAAAGTGTATTGTGAAGGGTGAAGAGCGAAGACGAGAACGCCATTTAAGGTGGAAAGGAGGTTGAAGAGCAAAAGGTTAGATTTGATGTTCTTGAACATTGGTGTAGTTAGTAACGTAAGTTCATATTTCTCTTTGGTGTGAATAAATTGATGGATTTTTCGAATTAGGTTTTGGGTTGGGACTAAAGGGTTCTTTCTTGATTAACTTTCGAAGGGAAATGAAAGCTCACAGTGGAGGAATTGGTTGCACGTGAAGGAGCATTGGTTCAGGAAAGTCCCAAACATCTGGATCCTCCTCTCACTTAACTTCAAAAATGTGTAGTTGTGGGGAAAGATTGTTGGTGTTGAAGGCAACTACATTGAAGAACAAAGGGAGACTATTTTATAGATGTAGAAATTGGGCAGTAAGTGAGAAAAAATGCTTTACTTATTGTGATGAAGTTTGTATTACTGATTTGTAATTTCTTTTGCAGAGTAATGGAAGCTGTAACTACTTTGAATGGGTTGATGAAGGACATAATGAAATTGAACGAAGCTTACAATGGAAGAGTGAAGAAGTTGAAGTTTGTGTGGAAAAGACTGTATTGGATCTAAGGAAGAAGAAGGATAAGTTGAAGAGGAAATTAGAGGAGGAGAGGAAAAATTTCAAAATGTTGTTGGTGTTCTTTGTATTGTCATGGGCATTGACAGTGATGTTATGTATTATGTTTGTTTTGAAGATAAATTGTAATTAGATTCGTAGCAGATAAATTTAGTAGAACTTTGAAGTTGAGTTATGGCATTATGTTTGTGTTATGTTAATTTGTATGAAGAATATTGGTGTGATTTGAAATAGAATGAGTTTAAACATATAATTGGTGTTGTATCAATAAAGATGCAATTAAGCAATGCACTAAAGATGCAAAATGTAAATGGTAGAGGAGACTATGCTATCAAATGAAATAAATATGCAAGCTATCATATGCAAGCTATCATATGCAAGCTATCAAATGAAAATGAAAATGAAAATCAACATTTTTAAGCTGCTGGAATAGCAGAAAATACAACTGGTAGAAGCTGCTGATACAGAATGCATCAAACCAGAATGAACAGTACATGTAACACAGATTCAGCAGCTTTTTCATAATGAACACTAAAAATTTGACTTGTCAAACCTCTCATTCCTTCACAATAGGCAATTGTACCACTGAATCTTAAGCTGATATCTCAAAATAGATTGTGGACACTAAAATTAAGTGTAGGAAAACATTTTAAATCTGAGAAAGACACTAGAAGCAAAAATATAAGATGTTGAAGTATGAGTGATTTTTATCTCAGACTGCAACTGCTTTTGAACAAAGTGGCAGCAAATTTCAGTATTTCAAGTATTTGAAGTTAAAGAGAGGTGTATGGACTGTGATGTATAAGAAATCAGCAATAAAAGTAACAAGTATTGGTCATTGTAGTGGTCCCTGAACAATAAAAGTGAACATTGCATTGAATAAGAAAAAGTGGACAATAAAAGTGAACATTGCATGTGCTACTACAAGACAAAGAAGTGGTCCAAAAAACTGTACCCACTACAAATGGTCTGCCTAAGTGGGGCAAATTCAGTACATTAAATACTTCTTTAAAAAAAGTCACATGCCTACACTACAATTTCAATTGCTACTTGCTTGAGACCCTATAATTTGTGCAGCCAGCCTTCCAGATGATCTTCTTCCCCCCTCACGCATACTTGCCTCCCCTGCACCTGTGCTAGCTCCCTTTGTTGATCTTGTTGGAACTTGTGATATTGATGCAGCTCCTGCATCTATGCCACCTCCCCTTGCTGATCTTCTGGGACCTTGTGAGCTTGATGCAGCCCCTCCATGTGTTGCAGCTACCCCCCCTGACGGTCCAGCACTTGAAGTTTGTCTTCTTGATGTTCCTCCAAATGATCTTCCAGTTGTTGCAGATGCTACCCTTGTCTTCTATGAAACATGTAAGGTAGTTAGAAATAACATACTTCTATGACCTTGAAAATGTAAATAACCGAGGATGAATAATTACCTTGCTTGTCTGCCCCTTTTTACAACTTCTTACATTGTGTCCATATTGATTGCACCCACTACACTTCATACCAATATTTTTCTTGGACAACTTTGAATGGCTCTCATATTCATCAGCTTCTCTTCTTCTTAATTTTTTTGGCCTCCCAGGAGGTGTTTTGTAAATGGGTGGTAGTAGTGGTGCATAGTCAGATGTAGGCCAAAGTTGTTGTCCATTGATAGAAATTATAATAGGTGCATAACAAGTTTGATAGACATCTTTCTTGTAATAAGGATGAACATATTGTTCTGGATTTTCTAATTTGAAATGAATGGCAGCAACAGCATGTCTACAAGGTATTCCTACTAAATCCCAAAAATAACAAGTACAAGTGTGATTACTTAGATCAACTACAAACTTGTCCATTGTAAAGCCATGAGTAACTTCAAATTGTGAACCCCCTGCCTAAACTGGAAGCCAATTCCCACTCTTTTCAACTTCCCTATCCAACCTCTGTCTCGGTTTAGGCATAACATCACCAGGATATGTGTTAGCTTTTTCTCTAAGGGTTGCAAACCTACTCATTATGTATGACCTAATCCATTCCATCATTGTAATTATTGGTTTGTCTCTTGCTAGTAAAATGGTACTATTAAATGACTCAGACAAGTTATTGATCAACACATCACATCTAGGATAAGCACTAAAAACATATTTACACCAAGATTTAGTTGGTATAGTCATTAACCAATTATAAGCATCAAGATTCACATTCTTTAACTCACCCGTTTTTTTTCCCATTCCTGAATGTATATTGCCTTGGCAGCCCCTATCATAAGGTCTCTAATGAGCAGGCCTCCACTAAATTTCTTCTTGTAGTTATTGTACAAATGGCGTAAACACAGCCTGTGCTCCACCCCATTCAAGATATCATAAAAAACTGTCATTAATCCCTGCAAGCAGCAGTGTCATTACATCATCCATTACTACATAATCAAATGAAAATTCAAACGAAAGTGAAATAGAATGTGTCAAAAACCAAACAGGAGTTTACCTTTTGCTGATCAGAAATAAAGATCCACCTTTGACAATCTATGTCCCCAATATCATCAAGCAACAGTGTCAAAAACCACCTCCATGTGTCTTTACATTCATTTTCTACCACAACAAAAGCTAGTGGGAAATATTGGTCATTAGGGTCTCTTCCTACTGCCACTAACAACTGACCTCCATATGTTGTCTTCAAATGACAACCATCTACCCCTATGAATGGCCTGCAACTACCTAAAAAACCCTGCTTACAACCATCTAAACACATGTAAAATGACCCAAACCTTGGTGCCAAGGTGGGTTGGGGTTGATTGACCTTAATCTTGAAGGTTCCAGCCTTCACTCTTAACAACTCAGCCATATAATCATAAAGACGACCATATTGTCGTTCTCCATCACCCACTAAAGAATCCATTGGAATTTGCTTAGCTCTTCCCGCCTTCCAATGTGTTATTCCAACACTATATGATTTTTTTATTTCATCTATGATTTGGATCACTATCATGCCTCCTACATTCATAAATCTGTCAACCAATACTTGTGCAATCCATTGTACACTTGCACTTTTGTTACCAAAAACCCTTCCACATTTGTGCCCAACTAGAGTTTTCACTCTAAAGGTTTGCCTACCTCTTACCTTGCTAGCCATAATTAGAAAACCACATCCCTTCTTACAAACTGCCCTCACTCTCTTCAAATCATTCTTCACTAACTTCACTTCTTTTCCATTCAAAACGGTATGCTCCTTTAGCGCACTCTTAAAATCTTTCAAATCCTTAAACTTCATTCCCAATTTAAATTTGAACCCCTTGGTCATATCTTCTCCTTTATACTTTACAAACTGCCTCTTATTCTCAATCACATCCTCATCACTATCTACATTTGAAGACAACTCATCTGTATTGTAATCTTCATTTATCTCATGTTGTCCAACTTCTTCGTTAATCAAAAGGACCCCTCACTATCTTGGATTTTGCTCCTAACAGTTTTCTTTTTCTTTTTCATTCTCTTCCACCTATCTAAAACAGGATTAATATTTCTTCTCTCTTCCTCCACCCTCTCATTCTCCATCCCAAACCCATCATCATCATTTGGCATTCTTTCCTTTTCACTGTCATCAACATTTTCCACCACTTCCCCCTCAACGACATTGCCCTCTTCCTCTTGTTCTTCCTCTTCCTCACCCATCTCTACATTATCTCCATTAACATTCCCCTCTTCCTCACCCATCTCTACATTATCTCCATTAACATTCCCCTCTTCCTCTTCGTCATCCATTAGGAAGTCTTCTACTTCCACATTTCCCTCCACCCCACCAACATAAACATCTTCTTCACCTTCTTCAACAACATAAGCATGTTGATCATCCACAATAACCTCTTCCTCCATCTCCTCTACGTGTACTTCATCTGTCTCTTCACCAAAACTAAGGAAGTTAACTTCAACTGGCTGACTGGGTTGAAGATGTTGGACATAGATTTCAACCTCATCGTTATGTGCCTCTGCATAGTTAGCCAACAACATTGCTTCATTGTCATCTATGAGAATTCTGAGGTTGTTCATGGACTTTTGTTTCGACCCCTTCCACCAGAGCTTGAACTCTCCATCATACTTGAATTCTCTAACAAATCCCACTGCTTCAAAGTATGACCACATGTCGGCATCAATTCCTTTTATAATATGTATTTCTCCTCCGACATACTCTACTTCCTTATTCTTCATGAACTTCCCCATGTGATGCACAGAAACATCAAAAACCATTTCTTCCTACATGGTAAAATAAAAAATTTACACAAAATGCACAACAAACATGCCACAATAAACCAAAACTAGATAATTACCTTCTTCTTCGAATCGCCTTTCTTTGACACACGAACTGGAACCACAGCAATAGCGAAAGCAAATGCAAATTCAGAGAACGAACACGAACCCTAACTATTTTGAAGACAATTGTTACTAATTTTAAGTGTAAGAACCCCAATTTCATTCGCGTATATAAAAATCCCTAATTTTCTAAGTACAACAACCCTAATTTCATTCGCGTCAAAAATCCAATTAACACATGTCATCAAACAATTAAACACACGTGGCAAGAGATAAGAAGCAGAGCTGTCAACACACGTGCACAGACGTTAGCCACATCAGCTGATTTTTAACGGTGTTAGTTTTGGAGGACCAAAAATTAAGGTTTCCTTAAGGAGGAGGACTAAAATGTACCTTACTTTGAAAGAGGGACTAAAAACAAATCCGCTTGATAGTTGAGGGACTAAAAACATATTTAACCCAAAATTTAATTACCAATTTAGTTGTTATATTCTCTTGGAACAAATAATGAAAGTGGAAATACGTTTTTCACCAAAATCTTTCAAATAATATTGGTTGTAATTTTATGTAAATGCAAACACCTTTTTATATTTTTATAATATTAGTGTTGGAAAATTGAAATGTGATTTTAGGTCTCACATTGAGTAGAAATGAAAAAAATTTAACATCACATAAAAATAAAAACTCATAAATTTATTGTCTTTATATTTTAGGTTGGAGTTGGTGTCAATCTCTTATATGTGAGTTGATTTATATCATATTAGTGTTATGTCCTGTATCGAGAGTATTTTTAACGAAAACTCAGACAAACGTATTATTATCGAGATAAACAACTATACAAGAAAGGATACTCATGTAATGAAAGCTTAAGGAGAAAATATCAATATAAAAGACTTTAATGTAATATCTCATTTGTTATCCTCACTTGAAAAGATCATTCAATTAAAATTAAATAAAAGTTTTAGTGATCATAATTATTTTCTTCGCTCTCTAATAAAATCACACATAATGATATATGAGATAAATTTTTTTTTGAAAATCAAATATATTTCTTCATTAAAATTTAGTTTCAATTAGACTTAGTTTATATTAATAATTTGATTAGTATTTTTTAGATATTTATATTTTCAGAAACTATTTTTAAAAATTATAATTTCAATGTTGTTTCTTGAAAAGATTATTAGTGTATTGATTTTGAAAATAATTACAAGATTGAATAAACTGTGTCTTTGGAAAGTATATTTTTATATCAAAGAAGTTGTGCTTTATAAGTATGATTTTTGTCATGCAAAAGTCATGATTATAGTACATAATTTTGTTTTACGTTATATAACTTTGAATATTTATTTGAACTATTTATTGTTTTTATTGTGTCACAATTGTCTTATCTTCAAGAAAAAGAATTGTGTCATAATGATCTTGTAGGTGAAAGAAAAAATCGGACTCTTCAAGATATGACAAGGAGTATGATTATTTATTCCACCTTATCAGAGTCACATTAGGGACAGACACTAAAGATTGTAGCTTACATTTTAAATAGAGTATCAACCAAGGTAGCTGCCATAACACCTCATGAGCTTTGGATTAGGCGAGATGTCCAATTGAAGCAAGACCTTATAAAGCACAAATAGAGTATCAACCAAGGTAGTTGCCATAACACCTAATGAGCTTTCGGTTAGGCCTGATGTCCAGTTGGAAGTGAAAACAATAATGAGCAACTACTTTGTAGGTTATTCTGAAAGGTCCGGAGACTATAAATTTTATGATTCGAAATTAAAGATAATTTTTGTGACATAAACTACCACATTATTTGAGAATATTGAGTTTGGGGGAAGAATAAGGTTAGAAACTTTATCTTTGAGGGAGAAACGATGACAATTCCATATTTGATTCATACATTGTTTTTGTGAAGCAAGTTCATAACTCAAGATCCTCAAGAACCTATGCTTCATGAGCCAATATCTTTGCGGGGATCCATGAGAGAAAGAAGAAATGTTATTATAGATGATTATGTTGTATTTCTCCAAGAATATGAGAAAAATAATGGTATGATGGAAGATGATAACCCAATCATCTTCCATCAAGCTATGTAAGATCCTAATTCAGACAAATGGATTGAAGCAATAAATAAGAAGTATGAGTCCATACAAGACAATAAGGTTTGGAAACTTGTCATATTACCAAAAGGTGTGAAACCCATTAGTTGTAAATGGATATTTAAGATCAAGAAAGATTCAAAAGGTAATGGGAAGAGATATAAGACTCGATTTGTGATGAAGGGCTATACTCAAAAGGAAGGGGTTTACTTTAAAGAGACTTTCTCTCTAGTTTCATTAAAAGACTCTTTTAGAACAACCATGAATTTTGTTTCACATTATGATTTGGAGCTTCATCAAACGAATGTCAATGACGAGACAATTTATATGGTGCAACCAAAAACCTTTGTGTTAGGAGACCTAAAGAATATGGTTTGCAAATTGAAAAAAATCCATTTATGGGCTAAACTAGGCATCTCGTCAATGGTACCACAAATTTCATCAAGTGATTCTCTCATTTGGTATCGAGATGAATGTTGTTGTATCACAAATTCAGTGAGAGCAACTATTTTCCTGGTCTTGCATATTGATGGCATACTACTTGCCACCAAAATATAAACATGTTGCAAGAAACCAAGAGATTTTTATCTAGAAATTTTGAAATGAAAGATCTTGGTGATGTCTCCTTTGTATTTGGAGTTCAGATACACCAAGATCAATCTTGAGGTATTATACGATTATCACAAAAGGGGCTATTTTAAAAATATGCTTGAATGGTTTGGCATGTAGGAATGTAAATATGGGGATACTCCAATTGTTAAAGGAGACAAAAGTTCAGTTTTAATCAATGCCTAAAAGGAAATTTGAGAATTCAGGAAATGCAAGAGATTCCCTATGCATCAGAGTTAGGAAGTTTGTTGTATGTCCAAGTATGTACGCGTCTGGAAGTAACATATATAGTTGGGGTCTTAGGTAGATACTTAAGCAATCTAAGAATGGATTATGGAAAGCAGTAAAAAGAGTTATGAGGTATTTACGATAACAAATAATTATATACCCACATATAGGAGGTCAGACCAATTGGAGATAGTTGGATATTCTTATTTAAATTTTGCAAGATATCAAGATAATTTGAGATCCACTTCAAGTTACATTTTCTTGCTAGTTGGTAGATTAGTTTCTTGGCGTAGTACGAAAAAAACCCTTACGCTTCTTCTATGGTGACATAGAATTTGTGATATATGTTATGCATTATCAAATAAGAGAATATGATTGAAAAATTGTGATAAGACTCTACGTCATGGAAGAAATCGAAAAATCACTTTATTTATTGTGACAATAAATCAAATGTCATGATTAAGAAAAAAAAATTTATACTTGCTTTTATTATTGGATTAATATATGTATAAAATTAACTTTTTTAATAATATCCATGAAACTTTTTTTTTCTAACCATGGTTATATACTAACAAAAAGAGTTATAATTATTATTATTTAATTTTCAATAATAACTAAACTTACTATAATTCTAAAATTGTTGTTATAAATTGTTCCAAGTGTTTTTTTTAATGGCAATATCAGCCATTTAATATAAAATTTTACATTTAATTCCTTACATGATATATCCTTCAAATGATAGATAGGAAAACTAAAGTTAGAATTAACGAAAATTAAATTTGTTAAGACACACAAAA
Source organism: Vigna umbellata (assembly GCF_029865625.1). Lineage (NCBI taxonomy): Eukaryota > Viridiplantae > Streptophyta > Magnoliopsida > Fabales > Fabaceae > Vigna > Vigna umbellata. Next base: position 31,965,840 of record NC_142167.1, on the reverse strand, counting down.
ACAAAGGGGTAGTTAGACTTAAAAAGATGTTCATGATCGTTTCTATGTTAGTGTTTACCTTCAAAGTTGACAAAATGATAAAAAGAAGGGATGAAAAATTCATGATTAAGCATTGTAGTAGTAGTTCTTGAAAAATTAGCACTTGCAAAAGAGGCACCTCTTCAATACAAATTATTTCTCATTCATTTAAGTTTCCGTGTGGATCTAATCATTACTTTTATTAGGGATTATTAAAAATAAACAAAAAATAAATTTTAAAAGCAGTATATGATATAACAAGAAAAAAGTGAAAGAGTAATATTGATTTAGATACAATTACCAGATAAAATTATTATTAGTCAAAAATAACAATAAGTCATAATTAAGAGGATTAACCTATATCTAAACTATGTATAAAGAGGATATTTTTATCTTTATATCTTTTTTTCAATATTATTTTTTTAAAGTTTTTAAATTAAAATAATTATTTTATCAATATTTAAAATTTAATTTTTTTAATCTTGATTATTTTATTATTTTTTATTATCATAAAACACACGTACGTACACATATATTTTCACTAATTATTAATAACTACTTTTTATGTATTAATAAAGATATTATCTTTTTCTGGTGTATACACATATTTTTCTGCTCTTAGTAAATACTCTCTTAAACTTATATAACTATTCATAACAGAAAAGATTAGCAACACATTATTAAATAAATATAAAACTTATTTGCTTTTATAATTATATTTTTATTTATACTAATAATATAGAGTTTTTTTTGTATATATATATTTTTTTCAATTTTATTCTTTAAATAACTATATTTTAAACTAAAATAATTATCTTATCATTTTTACTTTTGAAATGAATGTTTATTTAAATTTAATTGCTCATTAAATAAAAATATTTATATAATTATTTTATCATGACTATTTATTTAAATTTCATCATTTGTTAAAATTACATTAATTATTTTAAAAAGGTACATATTCCATTAGTATATAATAAAAAAAATACATTTATTTTTTTTCTCAAGTAGATTCTCATTTTGAAAAGACAAGTTTCTAAAATGAATTCCTCGTTAATTTCTTCTCTCACTTCCACTCCACTCTTATCTTAAGATAAATAGTATATTGGGTCCTAGAAGGTGTCATTCATTCATTTATTAATTCAAAAACCAATCTATACATTTTAATTTCTCAATATTTAAAAAAAAATTAGGCTTACTGTTAAATTTTCTGAGACTATTTATTACTAAAATATATTTTCAAGAGCTAACTCGAAAACAAATAACATACTTCTTCATACATTAATTATAGTATTATAGAACCAAATTAATTTTTTTTCATTCTTTTAACAGTTATATCAAGAATGTCTCACATGTTGAAATTAAAAAAAATCACATTGACTTTACACATCTATAGTCTAATTCATTTTCATTTGTCTTCTCCCTAAGTCATATATATATATATATATATATATATATATATATATATATTATTTAAGAATATTGTGATTCATTAAAATTGGAAGTACTGGTTGAGTTTTTGTCATAAAAGAACATAAAAGAAGATTAGGTTGGTGAGTTAGAGCTAATGGTAGTTGCAACGTCTCTTAAAATGCACCTTAAAATATGTTATTCCATTGAAAGAATTGAAGAAAAAAGCCAAGTTTTTTATTCCATCACCTTTCTTCTCACTTACTCTGTCGTTTTTGAATTATCAACCAAAAATATTATTATCATACAATAATTGGATTCAATGTATATAATATTCAAGTGGTTGAGAGGGTTAAGAAACACCTCACCTTTTTCCTAGATCATGCCATATACGTAAGTGCATTATAGCAACCTTCTTAAGCAATTAACTTTACATTTAATATACAATATAAAAGTACTTTATAATTTATACGACTTTTTAAAAAATAAATTAAGTTAACACATTTTTATACGTTTATTTAATGTCAAATTTGCATACGTTTTTTAGATGTAACATGACACAAAAATAATTTATTGTTTAATTATTTTATTACTATCTGTTTCTCTAGTACAATTCCATCTCATTATTATTAAATAGCTCGGTTTGACCATTTAATGATACAACTGTCCCTTCCTTTTTCTTTGAATGGATGCTATTTGATATTTTTCATGTAAATATAATTAACGGTTTTAAATTGTCATTAAAAATCACTATTGATTAATCATAACTATAATCAATTGTTAAAGTAATTAAAATCGTTATTGATGATAGACATTTATGATGTTAAAAATAAGACGCAATTAGCTAAATCGAATGAATTTAAAAAAGTAAGGGACAAGGTTGCAAGTCTAATTTAATCAATAAAATTAAAAATAATAGGAACAATAAAATTGAAGATTGAATTAAGGTTGTCGATGGTTGGAATTCTTTTTCTTAAACCCTAAACCCACAAAATAATAACAACAAAATACCATTGTAATTGAAAGTGGGTCCATTCGTTGATACAAAAACGGTTAAAAATATTAAAATAACAACACACAGACTTAAAAAGTATTCTGTTTTTCTTTTCTCAGCCACACAACCTTTTCGATATGGTTTAAGACTTAAGTTTCGTGAGAAAAGGGTAATAGTTAGTGCATGAATTGCACATCTTTTCTGCATTAATTAATGATGAATTAATTATCAACTAATTGCGTATCATATCACCCTGTTAGCGACTCATAACACATTAATTTTTTAATAAATCAATCCTTTACTCCTTAACAACTCAATTAAGAACGTATTTTTAATAAAAATAAATGAAAATGGATAATTTTATTAACCATTTTAAAAAATAAAAAGAGACGATCACAATCACTTAATTTTCTAATCTTTATCTTTATTAATGGTTTCCTTAAGTAAAATAAGAGCTAATTACTTAATGCAGGACATAAACATTTTCAAAATCTAAGTATAAACGTTTACTAAAATTATCAACTTCTTTAATTCATTAAAGAAAGTGTGATTGTGTTGGAGATTGAAGGTATATTCAAAATTTTACATTACATAAAAATAAGTAACATCACTATTATATAAATAAAACAATCATAAAAAAGTTCGATTAAAAGTGTGTTACGATTTTTTTATGTGAACTTATTCACCATTTATTATTTATTAAAATCGATAATTCATCGGAAATTCAATAATTTATTATTTTTAAGTTCTAAATTAAAAGAAAAAGTATGTTGATCATAACCTTTTATATAAATTTATTCACCATAAAAAGACTTTCACAAATTTTCATTGTTACTATTATAGGTTTATATTAATCATTTAGTGTATTAAATTACCATGTAAACTTTCTTTTTCTTATAGACAGATAATACTTTTTACGTTATCAATTAATTAAAATAGTTATTAATATATATATATATAATTGTGTCCTAGATAAAAATCCATGATTTACATGAGGTTATGAAGTATGATCATATTATTATTGTTATTATGGAATGAGAATGTGCATCATAGGCTATGTGGCTATATACCATGTCGAGGCTGACACTTCGCAGTGATTTTTACATAAAACCTTAAATGGGAAGTGTCCAGAAAAAGAAGGTGAATATTTCCAAGGATGAGATGGAACGGCAACGGTGGAACTCACGTGCAAGACAGTGTTGTGTAGTTGTAACGTGAGATGTCAATGTAGCATAACAAGATTCTCCTGCATCAAACCAATCACCAATGCAAGCCAATCTACAAGTAGAAATGAACAGTAAAGTGTAAAAAAATAAAGTTTTTTTCTTTTTTTTGTTTGAAAGGTTAAGGTAAGGAAGCACGAGAAGTCCACAAAAGCAACCAGAAGGGACAAGGGAAGCTCGATCCCATGCCATGTGCGGATGGGGCATCATTTCAGTTTGTAAATAGCAAGTGTGTCTCTCAGCACAAACAGGCTTAAAGATGAGATCTTTGGTGTTGGATTTTCACCTATGAAATATTATTGTGGAGAAAGAAGGAAGAAGCCATGTGGGTGTCTTTCGTATATTTTAGTTCTCTCTTCTGACACTCCCCATCTCGTCATCTTAACTCCACGCACAATGGGAGTGTTGTGCTTGCTGAGTCATGGAACATGAACAAAAGCACCAGTGAAGGTTGATAGATCTGAAGACGGAACATGGAACATGCGTGAGTGTTGAGTGATGCAGTTTTAGATCTTGTTGAGTTGAACATGATGAGTGGGAGGAATGTGAGAGAGTCTCTTCTGGGATCTCTCAACAATCACCGTCGAGGGCATAGCTTCAATGGGGTGGCCAACAACAACCACGATGACAACCTCGATCTTTTCTCCAACAACCGTCGCTCCCTCTCTCTTGCTTCTTCTGATGAATCTTCTGATGGTGATTGCTTTGCTTACTCCTCCACCCTTTTCTTAATGCCTCCTCCGACGCTTCTGTTTCATGCTTCTTTGTTTCTAATAATAATGATTGGTTAGAGGGAATGACAAGGATGTCTTGTAATGGCTAACAGAAATATGATGATGATGATGATAATAATAATGCTGTTAAATGATTATAGATGATTGCTATCTGTGAAGGAATTACATGTTGATGAAAGTTGTGATTAATTTATTTTCCAATGAATGCTATGCTGTGTCATTTTTTTTTTTTGTGTGTTTTTAATGTGATCTCCGTGTTGTTGATTTAGTTTCGGTGAAACTGGGGAGGCTCTCAGTTGGAACAGCAAAACCGGTCAGAAGTGGGATTGATGATCTGTTATCATCTGCAGAAGGAGGGAAGCATGATTATGACTGGTATGTTATTCAAATTTGGAGTGATCTCAAGTTAGTATATTCAATTTGGTGAATAAAACCAAGAAATCATGTTTTTGAGAGAACTGACAGAACAAATAAGGAAAGTGGCTGTAAAATTTGTGCTATATTAGTTGTTTTATGTTCTTTGAGATTAATCCTAGATCCGGGATCAATTGCTGAATTTTTTTCTTCTTCTCAACACATCCTGCTATACTTTGACCGAATTCATAACCAATTCAGTTAAATTCAGATCAGAATGTTTTAGCTTCTGGGTTGGTGTTTATGCAATTTTTTTGAATTACTACATGCAGATAAACAGAATAAAGTAAATTAAGATTTCTATTGGTTGCCCAATTTGTAATTATTATGACTGTTTTGTGTTATTAGGCTTCTCACTCCCCCGGGAACCCCTGTTTTTCCATCAGAAGGAGAATCCCAATCAACCCTAGTTCCTCCAAGGAGAAGTTTGACTAGATCAACATCTACCTCTAAGGCCTCAAGGGTATGTATGTGATTTCTGCAAATTCATTTCATCTATGTTACCAATGTCCATGCTAACAGATTTGTTAGAGAGTGGATTGATGAGATATTAATATATTATCTGTAAATTTCAAGTGAAGGAGGATTATCCTTCTCCCCACCAGCAAGGAGCCAGGATATCTAGTTTTCATTTTTTTGGTGGTAGGGGGATAAAGTGATAGAAATGTGTGCTTGTTTTTGCTATTAGATGATTCCCAAGTTAGCTTCTCTAATGCTTATGAGAATTCACCAGTACCTTTGATTACTTAAGCAGCAGTTTCAAGTGCTTGTTTAAAATCTTTGTTCCAACTCAAACTCTATGTGAGCTGAATGCATTAGTGGTTATAAGAAGAAAGTAAGAAGGAAAAATGATTTGAGTTTTTTCCATAAGCTAAAACAAACTTGGTACCTAAACTTTTATAGAAGCAGTCAAAAGTTTACAGGAGAAACTCAGATCATCTAACTATCTTTTTTATGATATAATCTGTGACAGTTTCTGTGAGTTTGTCTGTCGACATGATGGTTCACAATAGAATAATATGATATTATTTGATTCATGGTGCTGACTGACTCTACCTAATGGAATAAGGCTTTGTGCTTGATTCAACTAGATGTGATTAAGTTTTAACTTGTTGATCATGTTTTTTTCAGCTTGCAGTCTCACAATCAGAGAACAGCAATCCCTCTAGACCAGCAAGAAGCAGTTCTGTGACTCGCTCTTCCATCTCTACTTCACACTCACAATACAGCTCCTATTCTTCAAACAGAAACCCCTCTTCAATCCTAAACACAAGTTCAGCCTCAGTTTCATCTTACATAAGACCATCTTCCCCAGTAACTCGTTCTTCATCGGCATCAAGGCCATCCACTCCCTCCTCTCGCCCCACAGTATCACGGTCCTCAACACCCTCCAAACCACGTCCAGTTTCCACCAACTCCATTGCTGAAAGGCATAGACCATCATCTCAAGGCTCAAGACCATCCACACCTAGTTCTAGGCCTCACATTCCTGCAAACTTGCATTCTCCATCTGCTCCATCAACTCGGTCACTGTCTCGGCCTTCCACTCCCACACGTAGGAGCTCAATGCCATCTTTATCTACTTCTCCTTCCCCTACACCGGGTTCTCTGTCTTCATCTAGCCGCGCTTCATTGAATGGACGCAGTTCAGCGCCTCCCTCAAGGCCAAGCTCACCAAGTCCACGAATTAGGCCTCCACCACAGCCAATTGTTCCTCCTGATTTCCCCCTTGATACACCACCAAACCTTAGAACAACATTGTCTGATAGGCCTGTTTCTGCAGGAAGGTCACGTCCTGGTGGTACCTCGTTGAAGGCAAATGGTTCTGAAACTCAAGCCTCCTCCACTACTAATCCAAGGAGACATTCATCTCCTGTTGTTAGCAGAGGGAGAGTGACAGAACCTTTGGCAAAAAGCCGTGGCTATGCCAACGGCCATCACGCTGATGCTCCTGAGCCTAGGAAAGTCTCACATACTCCTGAGCTTGCTGCAAGGAAATCTGTTAAGGCCTCAACTACTGGCACTGAAAATAATGGATTTGGGAGGACTATCTCAAAGAAATCCCTGGACATGGCTATTAAGCACATGGTTTGTAAACTTTACTCTTTCTGTTCTGCAGGATTAATAATGAAAATTTACTGAATAGATCAAACCCATCATATTCACTAATTTCACGTTTTATTCATGATCATAATAGACATTAGATTGAAGCTTTATACCCCTAAGTACTTTCACTTCGTCTGAAAATCATGGTCCAAATGATACAGTAATCATTGCATTTGATGCCATGATTCATCATTATTCACCTTGTTGTGCTTTATGAATTGGACTCTTCTTTTTGTAGTTTTTGTCGCCATAGTTCATTTACCTTTGAGCAATGTTACGCTGTTAGGCAAAGGTTCTGCTTGATTAGACTCTCATTAAGCACTTAGAGAAGAAAATAAGGAGGTAAAATGCATAAGTTTTTTCATAAGTTAAAATCAACTTATGAATGTTAGCTTTTGTAGAAATTAAATGAGAAGAGCTATATAAAGGATAGGATAAAGAGGGAGATAGAGGAAAGATAACAGGAGAAATGGAAGAAGGTGGCTGATTTGGTTGAAAAGATGTATCAAGAAAAAAGAAGAAAGTAGGGGATGGGTCCCACCACAAACTTTCCACTAAGGAATGAAAAGAATTGCATGGAAGTTGGCCGTGTAGGGCAGCATAATTGATCATGTTGCCCACGTGATCGATTATGTTGCAAAAATGTAGGAGATTGAAGTGTTTGTATTTCTCTTCTGTTCTTTTGTTTTCCAGACCCACCCTTTATTTCTTTCATTTGTATCAAATACAGTATAAAAGTAGTACTGGTGGAGAAAGTTATCCACACAAGGCCACAATCATAAGCATTTACTTTGTTGCTGGAGCTTTCTTTGAGTAGAGGCATACTTTAGTCAAGTTTGTTGTATCAACTGAAACCTGATTTTTCAATGTGTTTTCCATTTAACAGGATATAAGGAACGGCTCAGGAAATATCCGTTCACTATCAAACACCACACTCTTCCCTCAGAGTATTAGAACTTCCACTCCTAGGAGCCAGTCTCATCGAGTTTCGAGTGCTCCAGCATCTGTAGACATGAATGGAAGCCTGCTAAGCAGCAGTAACAATGGATCCAATTTTGATATGGGAAATGGTATCAGTAATAGGAGTATGATGAAAGCTAGAGAGGTAGATGAAAGACAATATTCTGCAAAAGTAAGTGAAGTAGACATCTATGAGAGTTCTCGTTATGATGCACTGTTGTTCAAAGAAGATTTGAAGAACACAAACTGGCTGCATGGTGTTGATGATAAGTGTGATCAAGGCCCCATATTTGATAACGGATTTGAGCACCTGCCAGAACCTTTTGGCCTCTTATAACATCATATCTAAAGAGGTTGTTCTTCCTAGTGCATTTGTAACATGCTGTTTTATGTTCTAATTATTATCTCGATTTTTTGAAAGGATGTGATGTTTCAACTTATATAGCTCAAAGGTGGAGAACAAGTGAAGATGCATTCATATGTTTTCTGTAATCTGCAGAGGAATCAGTGGATTTAACTTTGATCTCAAACTTATACAAACAATGCAGGAAAAAGAATTGCATGAAAGATGTTCAATTTTCTTTGGGAAAATTAGAGTTTTCAGAAATGAGGAATCTTGTGTGCATACCATGCATGCGTTAAAGAAAAGGCAAATGTAGTACTGTGAGTACATAGAAATGGAATGTTTTTATGCAAACACTATGGCTGAGTGTTATTTTACCTTCGTAATGAACAAAGTAGTGTGTTGCACTTCTACATTTTAGTTTTTTTTTTCTTAACACAAAAGTAAATTAATAAGAAAATTTGGAAATACATTGAGTATCTAAATATTTTTTACACTATAGTAGAATAAATATAATCAAAATAGTCATTATTGCTAGTAACATGGATGAAAGAAAAATGTCCACATCAATGAGTTAGCCAAACAGATTGAACCCTTTCTTTGCTTGAGTTGCAGTCCTTGTTATTCTCACCCCTCTTTTTCTTTTTTCAATCTCTAGTTTCTTTTAAGAAAACTCCTATTCTACCACTTTTTTCCACTTCTTTTCCCTGCTTCTCACTAAAAACTACTTTATTTATACCAACGGAAATTTATCTATATTAAATCTAACTTTGGAAAGAAAAAAGTTGTAGTGGAAGTGGAAGAAGGAGGATGAGAATAGCATGGACCTTGAGTTTCTTAGCATCCTGAAAGGGGCCAAAAGGTGGATATCAGAAAACAATTTGTCTATTTTGATAATTTATTTCTACACTACAATAATCTTATCTGCATCCCTTTTAAATTTCAGATTTACCATAATGTAATGAAAGAGAACACCTTCCAGAAATTTTAGATAAGGTAATTGATAATGAAGCATGCTCCATTTGATTTCCAAACAGAAAATGATAATGATAATTCTTCATTCGAAACCTTCTGTCAAATGAAACAGATTCTTAATTTATCAACCTATGCACCTTTCTTAGGCAATATAAATCACAATTATCAGATTTTCTTAATGTACCAGTTTGATTCTACTTGTAAAGTTAGACTAAAAAAATTGTTTTTGACTTCATTGAATCAGATACAAATTTCACTCTGGAGTTTCTTTTCCATTTATAAACAAACTCCTCCTTGCACTACCCTTCCCCCTTTACTTCATCCTCAAAGAACAACATATGAGGACACTCATACAGATGAAGTTTTAACGTTACTTCAAAGACTAAATTTCAGTGTAATAAATTATTTCTTTATTTGTATACTAAATGAAATTTTATCTCAATGTTGAACAACAATTTCGATGCTTTTTTGAGTTCACCTTTAGATGAATTCAAACTTACAATAACGTAAGGGTAAATGAACCTTTTCTTCTAACGGACACAAACGGAGATTGGACCCACAAAAATTTGAAACACATGGTTTGCAGGCTTACCATACTTTAGTTGTGGTCCTTTGGTCCTCCACATTCCACACATCATTTTCACTTACAAGAATGCAATGCTACACCATTTCAACACCAATGATTCTGTTTCTGCATGAGTGACCCTTGTCACAAACACAATGCCATATTACCATTTCCATTCCCATGCACAAGCCCTTCCAACCCTTCATTTAATGCAAAGTTGGAATCCAAAGAGAAAAACAATTCTATTCAAAGTCACAGCAGAAAGAATAAATTAAGTCTTTAGATATCAGCAAATTGTTACTCTGAATGATAAAAGATTCAGTTTTCTTAAACAAGTTTTCGAGTTTGAGTATTGTGAATGAAAAAACATAATTGAAAGAGAAAATCCTACAAAAGGGTACTCAATCAATTTCTTCCACAGAAATTAATCATCTGATATGTTTAACCCTTTTATGATTTTGTAAAATCCACGGAAACGTTCTTAGTCCTATTCAAAAACACTATATTCACATCCATGTAAATGAACCTTAAATATAATATATACTTTAAATTGGTCTTCAGAAACTTCTAACACAACCAAACACCAATATTCAAATTAAACCACTTTAACAGTTTTACCTAGTTTGAATAGAAAAAATGGTGTGAATAGTATTCCTAAATTGTTGTGTACCTTTTAATGTGTATCTAAAGCTCTTTTCTTAACTGTTTGCCCCATATATTTCACGATCCAGATCAAGTGAATCATTGGCGCTACTATTGTACCACGAGTTTTAGGTACTTAATATGAATAACAGATAACATCCCTTTATGAGTTAAATTAAACAATAAATTGGAAAAGTTAATTTTTGGATTAAACAATATGGAAAAATCTTAAACTTATCACCCTTAAGTTGCCCTTGGTGATCAAGAACAAGTAAAACTGGGGTAAATTAAGTTGTGTAACTGTAACTGAGGTAAGGGTCAATTCATTGGAAAATGGGAAACCGAAGGAAATCCATTCCTTTTCATCGAGATCTACAAGTTAAAATAGTGTCACAAGTTGCATTCAATAGTTCAAATATTAATTTATTTTCTGTAAAAAGAGTCTTGATCTTATTCATTCCTCATAATACCTTCCAAATAAATAGTTTAACAGTATAAAATTTCACCCTTAAGTATTTTTTAGATACCATGGTTATCCTGTGTTCATAGTTGGAAAAAGGATTGGAGTAGTGATTAGACACATTGTATTTGTACATTACAGAAATAATTTATTTAGCAAGAAATCTGGTGTTTGACTCATACGAAAACTTGTCCAACTTATAATATCAAGACAAAAAACAAGAGGAGAATCATTACGAGTATTTCACAAAGTTACATGCACAAAATCTAGAATTTTTAATTCATAACTTCAATAGTACGGTGAATCATATTTAGATTAAATTATTGTATTGGTCCCCGAGTAATTAAATTGGTTTATGGTGTGTATATATACTATATTATTACCATATGTATTACCACTATACTTTGCAGGTTTGGCTTAATGAGGAAGAAGGCTTGAAGTTGAAGCTGAGACTTGAACGTTGCCATATCATAAAGAGGAAAACCAAAAGTAAAATCTATACACAGTACTGTAGCATTGTATGATAGTTATAGTATGCTGCTATAATGCTTTGAATATGCTTCTCTTTCTCTCTGTATCTCTGGTTTTGTGTGTATGTGTGTGGATTCTGGCGTGTTCCTGAAGCTATGCCGTTAAAGCTTGTCTTTGCTTCCTCTTGGCCGTTAGTACCACCAATTACCAAGACCACATTGCTTTAACAAAGACTTTTTGTTTCTCAAAACCACATTTATACATTTTTCAGCACTTAATACTCTGCTCAACACTCCCTACTGTGGATTCCTCTTCCAGCTTGCTTTCCCTTTCTCCTGGTTTCAAGGTTTTCATCTCCCAATTGCTTTCATTTTTCTCTTCATTTTAGTTTTTAGCGAGTTCATGTTCTTTAAGCTTCGCATTGCTGCTGTGTGTGTGCTCAAAGTGAGTACAATGTTTATGGTGAATCCAAGGAGAATATTCTTTTAATGAATAAAGTGCTTTTGAAATTGATTTTAGCTAATTTTGTGGACTTCTGTTATTATATGTAATGATGTTCTTGTCTTCAAAAAATGTGAAAAATTTTAGTACAGCTTAACTAAGAACTCAAAAAACTAATTGTTTTTCTGCATTGCATGCTTGGTTATATGTTACAATTGTTCCTTTTGATCAATGTGTAATATTTTGTGTGAAATCTGAATTGCTAGGGAAACAAGTGGACTGCTGAAACCAGGCAACCAGTTCCATTCCAGCCTCTCATCTCAGGCACCTTGATTCAACAAGTAAATTTGATGATGCTACAGTCCTACTTTTCAACAATTCCAATTTTCCTACTCCTGCTAGTGTTTCCTCAAACTAAAGCTGATCTACACTCAGAAAAGCAAGCTCTTCTTGATTTTGCTGCTGCACTTCATCATGGTCCAAGAGTCAATTGGAACTCTAGTACCTCAATCTGCACTTCATGGGTGGGAGTTACATGTAGTCATGATGGGTCCCATGTGCTTTCTGTGAGGCTTCCAGGTGTGGGACTGCGCGGTTATGTCCCACCAAACACACTTGGTAAGCTTAATGGCCTCATTAGTCTCAGTCTTAGGTCCAACAGCTTGAGGGGGAACCTTCCAAGTGACCTACTTTCCCTTCCTTCTCTGCGCTTTGTATATCTCCAACACAACAACTTCTCAGGTCACATTCCTGATTCACTGCCACCCCGGCTTATCTTTCTTGATCTGTCCTATAACTCTTTCACAGGTCAAATTCCAGACTCAATCCAAAACTTGACACATCTAATAGGACTCAACCTCCAAAACAACTCTCTCTCAGGATCCATTCCTAATGTTAACCTCCCTACCCTTAAGATTTTGGATTTAAGCTTCAACTACTTGAATGGTTCTATTCCTTCATGTTTCCGTAAGTTTACTGGCTCCTCATTTAGAGGGAATATGATGTTATGTGGAGCACCTTTGAAACATTGTTCTTCAGATTCCACTTCTACCACATTGTCTCCATCAACAGTCTCTCAAAGACCAAGTGATCCATCAAACAGGAAAATGAACAAGGGGGCAAAAATAGCAATTATTTTGGGGGTTGTCACTTCGCTGTTTCTTCCAGGTCTTATGGTAGTGTTTTGCTGTTTCAAGAAAAAAGTTGGTGAACAAAATGTTGCACCTGCAGAGAAAGGTCAGAAGCTTAAGGAGGACTTTGGTAGTGGTGTGCAAGAACCTGAGAGAAACAAGCTTGTATTCTTTGAAGGTTGTTCTTATAATTTTGATCTGGAGGACTTGTTAAGAGCTTCAGCTGAAGTGCTTGGGAAGGGAAGTTGCGGAACGACATATAAAGCCATCTTGGAGGATGGAACAACAGTGGTTGTGAAGAGGTTAAAAGAGGTGGCAATGGGGAAAAAAGAATTTGAACAGCAAATGGAGATTGTTCAAAGACTTGATCATCACCCAAATGTGATTCCCCTCCGTGCTTACTACTACTCCAAAGATGAAAAATTAATGGTTTACGACTACTGCACAGCCGGAAGTTTTTCCAAGTTACTGCATGGTAATTACTCTTACTTTGAACCTTTCCCTGATTACAAAAGGCTCTAGGTTGATATTTCTCATAACTTTAATTTCTGATTGCATATGTCAGAACAAGATATACCACCATATGGTGTCAAAATTACTATCTACGCAGTCATGTTTTATGCTTTACATACATATAGTTTTAATTTCATGTCGGGTTTGTAAGATCTTAGTATCAGAACATGCCTAAATATTACTGTCCACATTATACAAAGTGCTTATCTTATGCCGTTGTATTAGAGGTGCTTGAAGATAAATTTTATGTAGATATGAAAATGGTTAAATGCATTGCCATTGTTGTGTCCTTTTTCATAATATGACTTATGAAACATGGTGACAGGAACCAGGGAAACTGGACGAGCTCCACTAGATTGGGATTCAAGATTGAAGATTGTGGTTGGAGCTGCAAGGGGTGTTTGTCATATTCACTTAGCCAATGGAAGGAAACTTGTCCATGGCAATATAAAATCATCTAATGTGATTCTCACAATAGATCTCCAGGGCTGTATATCAGATTTTGGCCTAACTCCCCTGACAAATTTCTGTGCCTCCTCTAGAAGTCCAGGCTATGGAGCACCTGAAGTTATTGAACAAAGAAAGTCCACCCAAAAATCTGATGTGTACAGCTTTGGTGTTCTCCTTCTTGAGATGCTGACTGGCAAAACACCAGTTCAGTATTCAGGGCATGATGAAGAGGTTGATCTTCCAAAGTGGGTCCAATCTGTTGTTAGAGAGGAATGGACTGCTGAAGTGTTTGATCTTGAGTTAATGAGGTATCCAAACATTGAAGATGAACTTGTGCAGATGCTGCAACTGGCAATGGCATGTGTAGCAGTGATGCCTGACTCAAGACCCTCAATGGTGGAAGTTGTTAGAACAATAGAAGAAATTAGAGCTTGCATTTATTAAAACCAGCCATCAGTGTGGGAGGACAGGTTCAAAGGATCCTACGATTTCACTCTATACAACTAAATGGATGACGGCTACTCAGCAGAGGAAGATACATGAATATTTTCCAGATGCCATGACAGCAAACTGCAAGATCAATATACATCCATTGCCAACATGCATAGTCAAGATTTGTTTGAGGCCTTAGCATCAAAAGAAAAATACTTGTATTTTTAAGCATCTTGCCACCTTTTTATTTTTTCATGATTGCTTTTTCTTGATGTTTAAAACCACACTGAAATAATAGGTCAAAATTCGATCAATATAAAATCATATCTATTCATTTAGCTTCTCGTGCCTTGCAAGTTTTCCCAACGTGATGTACTCAATAAGTAAATATGTATAAATTTCTTTTTTGACAAAAAAAACAGAATCGCACCATGCTAGTAATCCAGGAGAATAGTTAGTAACTCGTGAAGTCAATTTAGAAATGGGCTATTTTGCAATTTATCCAAAAATAATCATCACAAGGCTCGGGGCAATACATCACTCGCCAAATGAAAGAATTTATCACGAACAATGGAAGCTAGTCACCAACTACTGCATTCATATTCATGATGCCATCTTTTAAAGGTATCATTTCCAACTGTGAAAGCAATATGAAGTAAGAACACACATTTTAAAATTAAACGATATACTTTTCCCCGGTAAAATACTTCCTAGTGTCCAAAGAATTGACGTACAAACATTAAAATGGCCCAATTTAGGCCAACCTATATTGGTATTCTGCCTAATGTAAGTAAAGGTTATTGTATGTTGAGGGACATGCCAAGAAGGGGGCTATCAAGAATCCAGTATAAGAAGTCAATGAGCGGTGTTTGAAGATGTTTGCTCAACCAAGTCAGCACCACTGACGTACTTAGCAACAAATGATATCAAGCGAAATGGAGCTCCAATAAGGGGAGCATCTGTGATTGGCACATCATTTTCCACATTATTGTCATCATCATGGAAATCTGAATCTTGTACTTCGTTATCATCCAACGGAATTTGCACAATTTCTCCGGTATCATCAGATACCAAAGACGAGTTCGACATTACCCTGACAACACGCTTGGCATCAATTGATTTACCATTATCCTTCACTGATGTATCTTCTTCAGATGAGTTAAACTCTGGAGCTGATACAGATGCAATCTCAGCGGATTCAGGTACAGGAACGTTAAGACCAACAGGTTTAGTGAATTCATTGATCCCACCAGGCTCCGTAACTCCAGAATGTTCAACTTTTGCACTTCGTTGTTCCAGCTCAACACATAACTCGGTAACCTGAGATAAAAATGGACTAAGCATGCATAAAGCTATTTATTCAAACTAACCTGACCAATCTAAATCTATGAAAACTAAATTATCAAATCATTTACTAGGTCATCACTCATCATCAATCTGTGATAACTAAAAAAGTCACAGAACCTGGCATATTACCTTCTCAACAAGTTCCGCATTTTCTGACATCAATTTCTCCACCAACGTAAAGGTGGCATCAATTTGAGACTTCAAGTCCTCATTTTCCGAAGCAAGATTCTACCCACCATAAAGTGAAAAATTATAATAGGCAACATAATAAGGCAAGCACTGGCACTGAAGACTGAAGAATCTTCTTTCTTACTACTACTTCACACATTTGACAGGCTCATTTATGGATATTAAGATATGACAACTTAAAATGCAATATCAACAGCCATGGACTGCTATAATGCGGCATCCAGCACTAAAGATTTTAGTATCATCAAATATAACACATTATAAGATCATTGGCCAAAGCCAAATAACTACCAATGATCCGTTCCTTCTTTCAAAAGTAAAAATCAACAAAACTAATTTTTCCTAAGAATGAATATGTATTATGGATTTTATAGGGTAACGAAGGAAAACCTGTTGAGATGTGTCCCGCGAATGGGAAGAAGCATTGCTGTTCTCAAGATTCTGGACTATTGACTGAAGACTTGACACTTTTTCCCTTAATTGCTGGTTTTCTAGCAAAAGATTACTCCTGGACTCCTCCAACTCTACCACCTGCCAAACTTTGATTTTAATTTCGATATCAGAATTAACAGAGGTTTGTTATGAAATTGACATAACCAGATAACATGTGAGTGTTAGGATCCAATTGCAAGGTATGAAACTTGAGTGCCACATTAGAAATACGGGATTGTAGTGTGGTGTTTGTAAGGCCTTGGGTTCTCCGAGTATAATAGTTAGCTTTTGTAGTGTATTCCTCTCAAGGTTCTATCAATTCCTATCAAAACTTTCAACCTGTCCATCAGGTAAAAACGAGGGGCATAGCTGGTGAGATCAGGCTACCAAGCATGGTCAGATGTTAGAATCTATTTGCAACATATGGGACTCCAGTCCCACACCGGAAGTATGTCAGGAATTCTAGTCAAGGAATTTGTAGGCCCTTGGACTCTCTAACTACAATGTCAAGCTTTTCAGGTGTGGTTCTCCTGAAGTTCTTATCAATGAGAAGAGGGTTATTCATCAAATCAATGTTTAAAACTAACGAGTAAAAGGGAAGAATACTTAAATTAATGGAACAACGTGTGTATCAGAAGGTAACCTCAAACATTGCCAAAAGAACATAAGCCTAAATGGAGGCATCTTAAAAGAATTAGATAATGGATCTGGTATTCAGTCCAAAAAAGCCAGAAACATGTAGAAAGAAAAGTCAGAAAACAGCCTAAAATTCGATGGTCAGAATGTCTAAGCAAGAAAAGTTCAGGAAATAATTATACAGGTAATTTTATCCCCACAGACTTGTTCTTTAGCAAATAAAACTACTCTGACCAGTTTTTTGTACAAGCTTCAATAGCATTCACTACAAATCATTAAGAGGATACAAACTTGCAAAATAACATTACATGACATGGTTCATGTGAAAAATTGCCATATATTATTGCAACAGCCAGATTGAAAAGACAGAACTCTCAGAAAACAGGTCACTCTCCAATGGCATTCACTAATAACCAGCAACAGGATACAAACTTGCAAGATAACATTATTTCGCATGGTACATCAAAAAAATTGTCTTATATTACTGCAATTTGCAATGGCTAGGTTGACGCGGAACTTCCAAAAGACAGGTAACTCTTAATAGCCTTAAAGATGTCAGGAAAACAACATGCACTTGACTGATGAGTGATACAAATATTGCTGTCCAAGTAAACATTAAAGAGCTTGATAAAGTTTATTTTCTTAATTTCACATATACGGTTCAACACTTGAATAGATTATAACAAGCGTTTTGATGAATCATAAGGCTCACTTTAAATGGTTGCAAAGTGCTATAAATTATTCCAAAACTGAACTCTACAAGATAATGTTTACACGAATTACAAGTTCATAGCTCCTAAAAGATTATGACAAGGAAATTGCAGATAATGATATAAAAAAATTAATAATCTATAAAACTTTCCTAGGTTTTCGAGAAAAATATCCTTGTATAAACATGAGTTACATACCTGTGCTTGTAGCATGGCAATGTTTCCATTCAAGTTTGAAGTAGTTTCTTCAGTTGAGTTCTGTAAATTAAAGACATGATATTCCTCTGATAAGGGACAGATTTACAACTAAAAATCTTATGACTAAAAATTGTAGCTTGCAATCAGATGGATAAGCTCATGATATTCTAAAAGGCTCATGTGATGGATGAGCTCATGAGGCAGTGTGGTGGTGTGCATTGGAGCCACAAAGAGTATCAAATGGGGGCAAAAGCTAGCCTGGTGGAGTCAAGAATAGGATGCAGAGATACCCCAACTCCTCAACACCCTTTTATCTTACGTTGTTTTCTCTTTTGTTTTGCTCCCAAGGTTTACAGTAGTTTTCCAGCCCAGGGATCATCCTCTTATACTACCACCAAACTCCTGTTGATCTCATTTGAAAACAACCATTTATGTCTTTAAGGTTCACTCAATCAATATTTGTTATTTTCCAATCAAATCTCTAATTATCATCAACAAAAAGGAGTCTTAAACCTATACAATTAAACTAGACACGATAAGGGAGTTTTGGACACCAAAATGATTTTTTTTTTTTTTTGGGGGGGGGGAGGGATTCGTTTTCATAATGTACTAGAAATTTCTTTTAATTTAGTTTTTAAAGAACTTTTATATTATGTGCTATCTTTGTTTATTTTTGGTGTCAAAAATAGAAACTAACAATAGTAAATATACTATGTGAAATTTAAGGTCACTAATTAAGGGAAAAAAAACATATAAAAGAACAGAGTCATTAGACAAGTTATTACCGCCTTCTCAGCAAAAGAACTGAACTCATTCTCCAGAAGATATATCTTTTGTTCTAGACTCTCCTGTGGAACAATGCATATTGGATTTAAATACCAATAAAAGATATCAAACTATAGCACAGCAAGAGAGAAGAGGGGTGAAGGGGAATTAGCAAATGCTAAAAACAGTGAATGTCATAATAACAAATTCAGTGAAGCAAATCTTACCCCTTTCAAGCTCAAAACTGCCTTTTCATTCAGCAACTGATTTATTTTTTCTTCCAAAGTAGCCTGCATATGATGTACTTTTAAATATTAAATATATTGGTAAATCATTTGCTCCTATATCTTTCAAAAGGGAAAAACGTATTAGGTACCCCTTTTTGAAGTAAGGAATTATTTTCACTCTGCAACTGTGCTACTTCCAGTCCAACCTGCAAATAATCAAGTTAAATATAAGCATACAGATAATACCTAAGATCCATTCATACATTCATCCAAATTGTTCAACTAAAATTCAGTTATGTATTTTACTTTTATTAAAACTAAATGGTTACCCAGTCAAAAGATAGTGCTAATAGCTAATCCACAACATGAGATAGTTAAGTTTGTCAATTAAGCAAGCAACATAGTAAATGCAAAAAAACATGAAATAATAGACAAGTTTTTACCTCTTTCTCTCTAGAAAAACTCAAATCATTCTCTAGAAGATTTATTTTTTGCTCTAAACTCCCCTGTTGAATGATGTACATTGGACTTAGAATGTCAGCCCAACTTTCATTAACAAAAATCACTAAATATACAAAATCAGGAATGGTTAAATATGTAGTCAAGAAAAGATGACGAAGAAATTCTTATACATTTCGGGTTCAAAAATACCTTTTCATGCAGCAACTGTTTAGTTTTTTCCACCAATCCAACCTACATATGACGTCAAATTAAACACATGCGTTGAATTTATCAAAATCAATGATCCTTAATCTTTTAAAAAGGAAAAAATAATCACTCACCTCTTTTTGAACTAAGGAATTATTCTCAATTTGCAATTGTCCAATTCTCATTTCCAGACTAGTCTGCAGATAATTCAATAAAATATAACAGTCAATAATTAAAATTAGATAAAATAACAAGGTTCAATAACAAAAAAATCCATCCACACATTCATCAAACTACATTACTTGTTCTTGTGTCCGCAGTTCATTGTCAGTCCGTAGATTGTTGATGATCTCTTCCAAGGTAACCTGTAAAAGATAGGCAAAACAAATGGTAAAGATGACAAACCTACAGGGAAAGACGTTACTGGGAACAGGTTAATTTTTAATCATTCTTCTTGAACGCCAGTCGAGAAAGAAAATATATAGTTGCAATATAAGCAGTTAACAGATGTCCCTCTGATAATTGATAAAACGTGCAGTATATATATTATCATTTTCTTCTTTGAATTTTCTAATTGTCTCCTTTGCTGTGGCCTGTAGAAAGATAAGTTATATGCATTCGTACTAAACAATATTTGTGATTTAAGTGATTAAATAACTAATATAAATCTGAGATGAAGTTTATAGTAAAATTACCGCATTCTGAATTTGCAATTCATTTTCTTCTTTCAATTTTCTTATTGTCTCCTGTGCTAGAGCCTGTTTTAAGATTTACTATACGTGTAATGAGAAAAATGCTGCATAAACATTAAATTAGACATATCATACAGAATTTAAAATATTTCATGTCACCTCCTTCCTAATGTGAGTATCATTCTCTTCTTTCAAATTTCTAATTGCATCTTCTGATATGACCTGTAGAAAAATGTACTTGACATAAAAACAACGAAACATAAGAGCTCAAACAAATCAAGATATTTCCAAAAAAAATATTACCTCTTTCTGAACATGCATATCATTCTTTTCTTCCAATTTTCTGATACTCTCTTCTGATGCAATCTGTGGAAAGATAGCCCATGTTAGTTAAAAGAAAATTAAATGATAAAAACATCAGGAAAAATGTCATTCAGATAAAATTTAAGATATATTACCTTATTCCGCATATGCATGTCATTTTGTTCTGTTAGTTTTCTGATTGCCTCTTCCATTATAGACTGACAAATGATGGGATATATACATATACATAATGAGACATAATTGCTAAAACAAAAAACAGGTTCTCGGATAAAATATTACCTCCTTTTGAATGTGCATATCTTTTTCTGCCTTTAGCTTCCTGATTGTCTCTTTTGATAAGGTCTGTGGGGTGATAAACCATACATATTACAAAAAAAAATGAACATAATAAATCAAATAACATACACTTCTCAGATGAAGTATTACCTCATTCTGAATTAACATATCATTTTCTTCCTTTAATTTCCTGATTGTCTCTTCTGATATGGTCTGTGGAGAGATAGGATTTGCAAATTATAAAAACATTGAAATACTTGCTTTAAAACAAAGTGCAGAAATTACTAGAAAAAAATGAAAGTGTATGGAACGGCACATAAATTAGCTAAAAGCTAATTTGACTAACTTCATAGTTTGTTAGACCAAAATATGTTTGTCATTTTTCTTACCAAAATAGATATCTCAATTGCAAAAAAAAAAAAAATTAACAATGACATGCATGTAACTCTAGAGGTTATAAGCTCCTAGCCCTTTTTTGTGTGTGCAATTACAGCAACAAGGTTTGAACCAACATCCTCAGGCAAACTACACCACCATTAAGGTCATAGCTTAGCTTTCATCACTTTTATCCTCACTGTTTTATTATAATTCCTCTTTTAGTCCTGTTTATCCTTGGCAAGTGGTAATTTCACTTAGTTTAGCAAACCACTGGTTTCCATAACCGCTCAACTCAAACAAATTTGATAGTATGTCAGAAAAGGACAATAAGAAGCCTATACCATTTTTTGGTGAAACTATTCAGAAACCATGAGAAATTAAAACTACATTATCAGTTCCAATGAAAAAAGGTAACTAATAACATTATCGAGGAGAAATATTCAAAATATAACACTTCAGACGTTAGCATAAACATTGGAACAAAAGTGAAAATCTACAATGGTTGAAGACAAACTTACACATTCTTTACCGTTTGGCAGATGACCATTCAAACCCATACTAATACTCTGCCCGTCTCCATACTCCAATGTAGGAATATTCTCATCCTTTCCACTTTTCACTAGATTCTGATCAGTATTGGGGGCTTCAACAACCCCATTCCGAACTTCATTCACACTTTGCTCATTGGTGACTCCCGAAAGACGAGCAGGCTCATCCTTACCATTATTTACCATATTCTCATTCCCTATTGAAGTCTCTCCAACCCCATTTGAGTTTTTCTCATTTGCAGTCTCTGAAAGAATATGTTCATCCTTTCCATTACTCTTCAGATTCTGATCCGTATTGGCAATTTCCCCTACCCCATTCTCCGCATTCTTACTTTGCTTGTTCCTCTTCTTCTTGTTCTTCTTCTTCCTCTTGTCATCCTCCATCCACCCAGCTCCAATTCTCTATTCCAACTTCTAAACGGCACTGCTCACACACAAAAAGAAAAAAAGAACTTTCAGGTTGACAATTCAAACCTATCACTACAGAACACCAAACCCATGTATAGTCAACTCACACCCCAAAATGCAATCCAATGCCAACTTCAGGATCCAAGACCCAGATTCACATCAAATCACAATTCAAATAATGCGACTCCGAGCACACACACATACACGCATGAATCTTACAATTATCAGTTACAAACGCTACGCCTCTTGGAATCTTAAATCTTTAATCAAGTAAAAAGAAAGCACAAATTTGACAATAAAATTAAAAGAAATTGACAGCAAATTGAAAGCATTGATAAAAGTACTCACAGATGGAATCCGGAAAAGGCAATGAATGCAATGAAAAAGTGATGTTAGCGTTATACGTGAAATTAAGGTTGTGCGAAATGAATCTGGGAATGCAAAGTAAAGGGGGTTGCGTTCAGTGAGTAAGAAAGAAGCAATCGATGGGTAGGGCGTGTGTTGTTCTGCTATGTCGTGCCATGTCCTGTGCTCGTCTTTAGCATTGATTTGATTTGATGCCACTTTTCGTACAAAAAATCCAACGGCTTGTACCCCCGCTTTGTCGTGTTCTTTTTGGACTTGACTCCACTGGATTTATTTTCCTATTTAACGTTTTATTTATGTCCAAACTCCGTTTTGTTTTCCTCTTCTTGGAGAAAATCAATATAATTACTGTGAAGCTGAACGTGTTAAATTATATTTTTCCTTTTCAAAAGTAAAAAATTATATTTTTTTATACTCAATGTATGAATGAGATTTGTGTATTATCTTTGTCGTGGATATATTTATAACTATTATTATAAATCTAAATATTTATTAAATAACTTTACTTAAAATGCTAAAAAGTAAAAAAAACATATTATTAAGAATTTAATTTTGAAAATATATATAAAAAAATCTCTTTGAAATCTTAAATAACAAGAAAAATTTTAATTACATAAATTTTAAGATATAATATTAAGAAAAAATTTAAAAATATTTTAATAATTTAAAATAACGAGAAATATAAAAATGAAGATTAAAATGTATTATACTTTACTTTGTAGCCAATCTAGAAAGTTGAATGTTCTCAGTCAATAGAGATACTATGTTTTTTAATAGTCTTTCTCGAAAAACATGTATTAAAGAGTCTTGATTTAAAAATAAAATAAGATTAAAAAATACTAATGTTTCATTCAAAATGTTAATCGGTTTGAAATTTCTAAAAACAAAAATTGTAATTATTTAAGAGGATAAATACTTCTCTAGCTAACTCTTTTATATAGTCTTCATTATTGCGTGTTGATCTAACTTCTTCTACTCGGTTACACGTAAAAATGGGTTGATGTAATCTAGTTTATACAACAAGTAGATAGATAGGTTAGATTGAATTACTATTCTAACTCCTTTTTGCACAGTTTTTATTGTAAGTTCAGTTAACTTCTTCTAATTTGATTACAGATTAAAATCACTTGATGTAATCTAGTTTGTATTCAACGACTAAAAATAGGTTGGATGAAATTCAATTGTTTAATTTTAGGTTGAAAGTATTAATTCCGCCTAACTCTATTTAATTAGGAGTTGGATTAAATTTCTATAAATATTACAAAATGGACCATAAATATTCAGCCAAACTATAGAAGTTGGACATTTTCTTTGTACACTTTTCTATGCTATGGTTTTTTCGTTTATTCTTGAAAAACCAATGGTGTCATTTAAAAAAAAGTTAACTTAAATAAAATTATAATGTTTAAAAAAAATTATTATTATTTTTTTCTCAAATATTTTGTTTTTCTATTCATTTTGATTTCAATATATTTTTTTTAAAATGTCGTGTGTCAGTTTATAATATATTTTTTTTTTACTTTTTAAAGTTTTTTACATGTGTTAAGGTTAATGTGGTGTTATGTGGGATAGAGATTGATATCGTTTGGTCTCACAATTATCACTATAAGGAGTTTATGTTATCTCAGCAAGCATGAAAGCGTCTAATTGCTTACGTACAACTAAGAGTTACTACAAAAATAATGTAATATTTGAGGAGTTTCTTTCTGACGATTTCAGAAACCTCCAAAAAAAATTGGTGGATTTATTAAAACCATAATTAAGTTTGGCTTTTTTTATTTTTTTAAAGAAATTTTTGACGGTTTATCGAGTAAATCGTCGATGAGTGTTCTCTCCTTCTTGAAATCGCGCTCATTAATGATTTTCCTTCTCCTTCTTCTTCACTTATTTCTGGCCTGTCCTTTTTTTCCTTTCACTTCATTTCTTATCCACTTCAGTTGTGATTCTAAAATCGATTCGTTCTTCATCCTTCATTATTGAGTCTTCCTCCTTCGCCTTGTCCTTGTCCCATCATTGTCACCTGAGCTTCGTTCCTCACTATTAACTTTTATTCTCCTATAATCCCTAATTCTATTGTTGCCTAAACATCGTCTTGATTCCCTTTTCCATCTTCTTACCCTCTTTTGTAAACCCTATAAATTAAGAAACCTTGTCTCATTCAAATTTAGGGGTTTTCTGGTTTGTGACATAACTTTTTCTCTCGTCATTTAAGTATGTATTCTTCAGTTCACACCTCATTTACTAATAGTTTTTGTTTGCAAATTTGAATGGTTGAAGAAGAAAATGTCAAATTTGAAGACCACATGAGACTTGAGCAGAACAAGCGAGAATTGAGATATCACACATATCATAGGAGTTAAACCCTTAAGTAGATTGCAAGAGACTTGTTGTGAGATGAACAATACCTTACTTCTTTAATTTGATTTTTATATAGGTTGATATTATATTTTCTTTTTGTTTATTAATCAGATATTTTGTTTCAAATGACCAGTTTAACTATTGAAGTATTAAAGTTGGGAAGAGATTAGGTTTTAACATCTTGGTTTCGTCCATGTAAGTAAAAATGAAAAAGGCTTAATATCAATTTTGATCCCTTGATTTGTTAGGTGTGTTCAAATTGGTCCTACCTTTTTTAAAAGGTTCACAAATGTTCCATATTTTGTAAAGGGAAAAGAATACTTTGACATGCAAAAAGTTTTTCATACTCATTTGACACGCTGTGGAGCCCAAATTCTGTGAATGTGATGAAAGGTGACTTTGTCATTTACGGGCTAAATGAAACGTTGCGTTTTAGTAAAGTCTGTCTCTAATTTCACTTTTGCCTAGACCATTTCATTTTCGAAGATCAAGTGTTTGTGTTGTGCTAGGGTTGGGCGTGATAGAGAACGTGAGAAATCGAAGAGCGACTGTTCGTGTTGTGCTAGGGTTGGGGCTGATTTTTCAACGCGAGAGAACTGGAAGAGCAACTCTTCGTGTTATGCTAGGGTTGGGGCTGATAAAGAACATGAGAAGTCGAAGAGCAACTGTTCGTGCTATGTTAGGGTTGATGTTGATAGAGAACGCGAGAACTCCATGGGTGCCACTTAATCGGAGGGTGTATGCTTCTTGTTCCTTTCTTCTTTTCTCATCATTTGTGTATCTTTCCATTTATTTTTGCTTCATTTTCGAAAATCCTAGACTAAAGGGGGCAAGGTCGTCAGAGGGAGAGCTACGATAGGGAGAACACAAAATGCTCAATCCATGACGAGCGAGATCGGTGGTGAGTGAGAGGCACTAAGAGAACAAGGTTTGGGGAGTTGTCTCTATCTAATTTGAAAATGTTGGTTGAATGTGTAATTTGGGATGTTTGTTTGGTTAGGTTCCATGTTCGACAAATTTGATTGTCATGTATTCTAAGTATATTTTTATGTATGAGTCGATGAATATTACTTACTGTATTCTAAGTAATTGAACTTTTTGTCATCAATTATCGTTTTGGGATGGAATTTTACTTTTTACTAGTGTTTGAGACAGGTCGGTTTCATCTTTTCATTATAGTGGCTCATGCGAAAATTTTATTCTTGATGGTTTTGATTCCATTTTCGGTATCATTATGTCATATATTTAAAAGATTCTTTCTGAAAATTCCAAATCGCCCTAGTAGTCAAAACAATTATTTGAATGGCCAAGCCACTAAGGTTTAAACAGTTAGTTAATTTGTTTTTTATGCTTTATGTTTTTTTCTACCTTTTTTTCTCTCAAGAGGAATCCTTAATATTTGATTATGTATCTCAGATTTTTCTTCACTAAAATTTTTTCTTCTTTATTCAAAATTCTCTTGTAAAAGGTTTTGACATGAAAAATAGTCAATATTGTGATTTCTAAGATTATATGAATTTTCTTATGGTCTATAAAATGTATATTCGACTCTTCAAAAAGTGTGGAAACTTACTTCCTTCGTAGTGGAGGTTGTTGGCTTGATATTATGAAGGGAATAAGAGGGAAGTATCTCTCACTGCACAATCTACACTCATCTTCTATAGAAATTTCCTCACTTTTTGCTTATCTTCCATGTTTTCAATTGTTTGTTATTTTGTTTGCTCAAATGCACTCTCACAGTTTTTTGCGACTTAAAATGAGATGATTAAGCGAGTATTCAGTAACTTCTTAATAACAAATCAAAATGTGGATTTATTTCAAGTAAATCAATATGTGTGTGCGTGTTGTATGTTTGTTGATGGATTGACAAGTGTACCAAATCCCACAAGTAATATAAAATGGTAAGACCAAGTATCGTATCCAGAGGACTATCGGCACTAAACAGTCGTGTGATAACTTAATTAATTAAGACTTAAAATAAACGAGATCATTGGTTTAAAATGCAAAGACAGAAAATTAAATATGAATGCAAATTGATCAATAGTAGAGTAACACAAAGATGAACAGATAATGTTTAATATGAGAAGAATATGTTGTTAGGGTTAGATTTCACCAAGTTCCCTCTCATGTATATAAGAATTCTTCTTTATGCATTAATGTTAACATCACTCACTAAAGTACTTAGAACCCAATCCCTTGGAACAATAAGTCTGCCTTAATTCCTAGTTCGTGCAATTCCTAGCATTCCTAGAGAATTAAGTCTGAAGGACCAACATGGTAGTGTGGTCCTTTGTGACGTAGCATTTTGTTTTTCGAATCGACTTTCACTCTCATTCACCACTCTTCTTCATAATACAGTTTTTAGGCTTAACCCTTCGATGGATTTTAATTTGCACAGAGTCTTCCTTACCATTTTCCATCTTCATCTATTGATTGTCTTTCTTTCCTTTTTCATGTTTTTTTCATCATTAATCATTTGAAATGTCCATGTGACTTGATGTTCCTATTTGTAGGTGGGGTATACCTCATTTGTGCTAATGATCTATGTTGTCATTCCACAATAACGAGTACTTGAATTATTTATTTAACTAACATAAGTTTTAGATGAGATATGAATCTCTGTTACTGTTATGGAATTAGTTGAAAGATAGGGCAATTTTTAAGGAATAAAAGATTGTAAAAGTGGAAAGTAATTTAGATGATAGCTACAAGTATGAGTTGGTTCGTCTAAGTTAGATGTCTTTTTGGTATATGAGTGTTAGATGAAATTAAATAGGTGGAAAATGTAATTATTAGGTTTGGTTTATGAATCTGATTTTGTTGTGAGAAATCTGTCCAGATATGTCTTCCATTTAAAGGTTTTATGGCTTGAACTCTAACATTTTTATTTTATGGACATGCAGTCAAAGCATAGAGATTACTTCGAAGAGTGATTATGGTAAAAGAGGTTTGAATGCACATGATGATGTATTATCTATTTAAAATTGATTTCTTGAAATGGTCTTTTTGACTTGTTCAATTGTTTACTTTTATATATAGGTTTATGCACGACATTCATGTAGGACAAATTACTTGTCACATGTGAACATATTATTAACGGATGTGCAAAAGTCATGCATACAGACAACTCCTTTTGCATGGCTATTGTCCATTGTTGTGGATGTGAAAATGAGTAGGACACTACTTCTAGAATTGTGTAGTAGATGGTTAGAGAGGAGGGGCATATTTGAAGTTAGGTCTGTGTTTATTCCATTTACAAAGTTAGACGTTTGCTTAGGTTTAGGGGTTAGGGTTTATGGAGATATGTTTAAGTTGTTTAAAGAGGAAGTTGATTGTCATACTAGGAGATTATTTGATACAATTGATGTAAGTGTACATAATGTTAGTTACAAAACTTTTTGTGTTATAATTTATTATTGTTAGTTATTTGAAAATGAATTTTGTATTTAACAGATATGGGCAATGGAACATGTCTTATTTGGTCAAAAGAAGTTGGCTAAAACAAAAAGTTGTTTTCCTAGAATTCTTATTGGATACATGTTAAAGTTGGTGAAGCAGAACTTCAAAAAGCCTTTGCCACTAATGAAGTGAGATTATAATTGGTTGTAGTAATTACTTGTTATGTAATTTGTATTCATTTTAATATGATTTGTGTGCTAATTTGTATCCATAACACTCATTCAACTACAGATTTATTATTACCAAAATTGCAAACAACTTAACAAAGCTAAAACAATGTTACACTTATTCTCCCATGATATAACACACCGAAAAACAACTTATAATAATTAACAAACTCAAACAAATTCAGTATTGTAGTATTAAGTGATTTCATATCATTTACAACCTTAAATACCCATCTTATATTACACAAAATTTGCATTGTAACAACTTTATTTATCTAACCATTTTCACAGATTTAAAATTACCTAATAAGTAATTTATGTGAACTACAAATCATTAAAGTTGTGTTTTTAAAATATGAACAATGGATAATAACAAATATACCCCTTTGCCCTTATCTCATGCAACTTAAACCCCATCTGACTTCAATCGTTATTGTGCATCCTAACACATAACAATGAATGATATAACCTGCACAATTCTAGCATATACACATCGAATACATCCAGATGTATTTAACAACCCAATTCATATTAAGATTGATCATACTCCTTAACACTCCACTTTGACATAACCAATCAATCCATAGACAATGTATAAATCATACCATCAATTTACTTTTCTAACATCAATCGTGCATATTTTTTTTCCAACAATAATAACAAGGCATTATAACAAAATTATAATAACAACCAACAAGCATTTTATGCAATTTTTACAGCCATTTTATTCAACTAAAGAATTATATTAAACCAAATGATAGTCATGTCACACAAGCACTCCATAAACTGAAACACATATCTTCTATATGATTCATTGCAGCTTCATAATTTAAACTGGACAACAAGACTCTTTTATGTCAAAGAAGAGGTTCACATTGAGCATAACATCACTCTATGTCTGTCATATTTTTATTCTACCAACTCACACATTAAGGTCATAATTAAAACCAAATGATAGTCTTTGACATATTTTTATGTCAAAGACTACTTAAAACAACGTTAAGGTCATTATCTACAACGAATCATTAATATACTTTCAATCACTCATGCAATTCAGTTTCTACTGTCCATTATCCATCAATGTCCTTCTACTTCATACAACCCCTATTGCCAAGTCTATACATCCTAATGTAAAACAAATTTTATGTGTATTCATTACTAATTTTTCCCATACGAAACCCCAACAACATATACTTTTTAATAATCCCAAATATTCAAATGAAAGAATGTTCAGATAGGCAAATAGACATTAATCAAACAAACACAAATCCAACTCCTTAGACAAAAGCCTTACAATGTGAAACACCAATTTTCACGCCAACAGATAAAAAGGCATTGAAACCAGTTTCAATTCAGTAAACTCAGAACAAAAGTACCAATTTTACTGTCACATGTACACACAATCCAATTTCAATCAAGAAATACAACAATTTGATAATTAGGTGTATTATTGTATTTCAACCAAGTTCCCATTTTAGACATGGATGCAGTCAAATTACCATAGCCAATGATCACATAGTACTTGTACACAAGGCTTTTACCTCACTACTACATGGTATTAAAAATAAACATTGTCTCAAGGATATTCTAATAACCAACTCATATAATCAATGGTACACATTTTTTAGGTCTTACAACTTACCATGTTATCAATTTTTGCATGAGGTCGAAAGCATTGCAAGTCTGCTCTTGTCAAGATGTTGTTTGACACCTCCACAAGCATTTTATATACAAAACAATTTCATCATAATGTTCATTTCTAACACATTTATAAATCATTTCATTTATAAATATAACCATTGTGTTGTGTATGACTTACTAATCACCATCATTACAAAGCGCTGAAGTGCAGGTGGTGTAAACACTTGTAAAATCAATGTTGTCATCTGTGGAAGGTCCCTCCATACCTCATCCACAAAATTCACAATAGTTAAATCTCTAATTTTGTCATCTGTGGAAGGTCCCTCCATACCATCATTAA
This sequence comes from Vigna umbellata, assembly GCF_029865625.1. Taxonomy (NCBI): domain Eukaryota; kingdom Viridiplantae; phylum Streptophyta; class Magnoliopsida; order Fabales; family Fabaceae; genus Vigna; species Vigna umbellata. Next base: position 31,935,450 of record NC_142167.1, on the reverse strand, counting down.
AAGATGAAATCTCATAGAAAACCTCTTCTTTAAGACGTCTTATTTTCATTTGTAACTCATCAAGCTGTTTTGCATGTTTATCAACTCTTCTCCTCAGCACCCTTTGCTCTTACACGACTCTAGCAAACTCAAAATTTTCATCATTTGACTTAGGATTAGTTTCCCCATCGGAAGTTAGTGATTTCTTTATTTCGTTATTGTGTAATTATTCTTCAGTCAAATTGCAATCCCACTATGTCTTCAAAAGCAAATACAATTTTACAAACGCTAACAAATCATATTAAGGAAATAACACGACAAATCTAAGGAACATATCAAAAGAAATGGGATTACCTTAGTTCGTTCAAAAGTTATTTTTATTCTTTTCTTTTTATCTTTAATTACAACCCAATCAAGAAATCGAGGATAAATACTTCCACCAACATGATACAAACTGATGTATTCAACAACCCACAACTGTAAAGTTCATCACAACAGTTATAAATCTTTCAAAAAATATCATAATTTATTTCGTAAGAGTTAAATAAATAAATGTATAAACATACATGCAAAACTACTGCACACCCAACTACGTGTATAACTTCGTGGTAAGTTCTGCAATTGTATTTATCGGATGCCCGATTCAGAGTACTAACTATCAAACCATGTACAACATCACCCCAATTATATATATTTAGTTCATTAATGTTATCTAATTTATCGAAAGTGATACTATTTATCACATTACTATTCCTAGGAAAATAAAATGCTCAAAAACCTAACAAAATATACAACCTACAAAAAATGTCAATGCTTTTTTTGGATTTAAATTTTTTATGTGTCAACATTTCCATTATACTTAAAACTGTGATGTCCTCATCCCTAAACAAGTTATTGACAATGCCACCAACATCATTTTCTAAATTAATACTTTCACCAACATTAGGTAAATATGAAAGGCATTAAATTCTCCATAATCCTAAACGCCTTATGAACCACATCCCACCTACTAATTAACTCTAGAAGAATGGGGCTAGAAATAACCATATTGTCAACCATCAACCACTTGAAAGGTGTTGACTTTAATCGTTCCTTTTGAAAGGATGATAGGCAACCATTCACTTCAACTATATGTTGTGTTTGGACTCGATGCCTTACTTTAAGTGAGGCCTGCAAGTACAAATCAAAGCATGTGTTAGTAAATTGAATACAACAATGTGCCTATTCAATATTAAATTTAAACAATTACACAATACTTACCATTTCACTAACTTTTTTGTCCATATCCTGCACATTTATCTAACTAATGCATGCATAAAGTGGAACTGTGTTATTAAAATACTACCAACTGCAACTCATTATAGAAAGTACTAGACAAATAAGAAATAAGTAAAGACAAGTTTTTTCTTAAATAACATTTTCAATCTTTTTCTACAAAACATTTGAAATGAGAAGCTTGTCATGGAGCTATAACGGCCATATATCCATGTATACATTATATATTTAATACTAGCATCATCCATTTTATGAAACTAAATCTAATTCAACATTTTAAATTAGTAAGGTTTATCTAATGTAGTTTCGTTCCATTTACCACCTAGCTGCATTACATTATTCTATCCATCTCTTTATGGTTTTGTGAGAAAAAAATTCTTAGGCAAATATGAGGTTTGCATAATGTTAAACTCGCTTTTAGTCGCATCAAAGCCAACAAACTCAGTTTTCCCCACTAATGTAGTAAAGGGATAACCAAGGATCAATCCAAGGACTCAACTATGATTAAGCTTCAGAATGTAGAGTTTAGTCTTGTATATTTACTACCTAATTATAAAAACAAGGTGGGGAAATAGAAAATGAAACAATGAAATTAAAAAGAATAAGAAAATTTGGTTAAGGAAAAAAAATACGAACTAAAAGGAAAAATAAAAGAAAATGGAACTCTAAACTACCTAAAACAGAAATAGAAATGAAACTACTATGAGAACTTAAATGCGACTAAAATGATCCTGAACTAATGAGCATTATTACTGCCTAATAACATAATCTAAAGATTATCACTACAATAGGTAAATGATGCAAGAAAACAAGAAAATAAACCTAACTAAGAATGCTAAGAACAGTGGAACATATAACAAAACTTAAATGGAAGGAAAATAAAATTCATAATCAAAACTAAGACTATTCTAATATCAAGTCAACAGAAATACTGAAAATGAAGAAGCAAACTAAAGATATTGGATAGAAAGCAAACTAAAGATATTGGATAGAAAGCAAACAATAGAGGCAAATGTGCAATAAAATGAATGAAAGAGTCTCAATTCCTCTTCAGAAAGACATTCCGAGAAATTTAAGCCCTCCTTGGGGTCTTTTGAGTTCGTATTTCAGAACTTTAAAATGGAAATTCTCACTCAATTATTCACTCAATACACACTTCCACAAGAACAGGATTACAACACTGAGATTGCAGAATTAAAATCACACAAATCAGAATTAATAAAAGAAAAAAATAGAAACACAAAACCGATTTGAATCATCTCTGACTCGAGAAGACATCCCGAAAATGTATGCTCACTATGGAGTCATTCAATTCCAAAAGGAACCATAGAATTGCAGAGTTACAGAATCCAAATCATTTTCTCAAAACACAACAATGGCAGAAATCAAAAACACAGCACAATCTCAACACAAACGAGAATACGAATTTGAACTTTATTAATATGAAAAGAAGATTACAACTATACCGGAAGTAACCAAGATTCGCGCGGCTATCACTATCACACTTGTCTCGGCGAAATCCAGAAGCAAGAACAATATTTCTACTCTAAGAAAAGCGTAAAAACCCTAATCTACAGAACGTCTGAAAATGTATCTCCAAAGTATATGAAGAAGTGTTCTCTCTATCTATTTACATTGTGAAAAACCCCTTTATATAGGGTTGGAGAATGAAAAGAGAAAGGGGAAAAAGAAAATAGGAGAGGGGAACCTTGCTGTGACGCTTCGATCTCTCTGATCAGACGGCTAGCCTTCATTTCGCTCCACAGCCCTCTGATCACCTTCTTCGGTCAGGTCCGGTCAGAGGTTCAAGCTTCTTCTTCTGTCCTAGCTCGAAGGTTCTACTCTCTTCTAAATGAATGTGCTTGAGAGAATGTAATTTTCTCAAATGAGCTGCTCTGCAACGACCCCCAAAAACTGCCTCCATTGAAACTCACCGTTTCACTTAAGCCCATACCAGCATTGGCAGCCCAATTATCCAATCAGCAGTAGTCTTCCAATTGCAGCACCATTGTAGCAGGCCAGCATTGCCTTCAATTTCACCTGCAGCAGCTTGATGTTAAAATAGTAGCCCAAAACAGCGGCCCAAATTCAATACAGCACCTCATTTCAATTCAACACCTCCCAATCAACTTCTATTATGGCCCAAATGTTGGCCCAATCTGTAAAAAAAATCAAACAGCAATTAAGAAAAAGAAGAGAAATTATGCAATTAAAACAAAACATTTTTATTGAAAGAATTTTAGAAAAATACTAATTTCCTAATTATTAACAAAAACTAAAAAATACACCTAAAAACCTCTTTTTAACTAAAATTTTATAAAACTAAAGAATTAAGAGAAAAACATAAAACTAATCTAATTCTAAGAAATTAAAAACTAAAGAAATCTAAGAAATGATTTTTAACAAAGAAAAATATGTAAATCTAGAGTGTTATCACATAAATAGTTTTACTTACCTTGGTCAATAATCAATAATCCAAATAGGTTGCTTGCATCTCCAATCATCTAACAAAATAATGAAATAGTGGCACAAAAGATTTTAAATTACTTCACTAAATGAAAATCAAGGTCAATTGAATGTGGAGAGTATATAAAGGGGATTTGTTGTTTCTGAACCTACACGTCCATCTCCTGTGCTTGTTTAAGCTGCTTGTTTAAGCACAAATGCAACAACATATCCAATCAGTTATAAGCTAAGGTAAAATAGAGGTGAATATGCTAAACAACTCCCCTATTCACATGCTATTTCTAGCTGTTGCGTTTCTTGAACATTGTTGTAGGTTCCTTTTCTTTCCTTAGCTCATTCATATTAACCAATACAACTCTACAAAAACTATCATACCAGACTTATGGTGCAAATCAACTACCAAACTAGGAACAATATGGAACGTGTATTAATAAAGTGGTTGGTTAGCTTTTCAATTCAAACATGGCTCTTCAAATCATGAAATCAGTTATAATCCAATACTCTTTTATCACTTTAGTTTCAATCAAAACAATAGATGCACAATCTATTTATTCCAAACATATTATACCTTTCACAACTACACCACACACAAAAGTTATATCAATCTAATTTGAAATGACTCACTTGGTAGTATCAAAGAACATACAAAAACAAAAACAAATGTTGTAATTTATAGCAATTTACTCCACCAAAAACATACACATCAATCTTCTCATTGATCTAACCATAAAGTGCATATTGTGGACCTAGATATATGTAAGTTCCAACCACTCTGGTTGTGAGATGAGACTGACCCTCTCGGCTTTGTTTGCCAAGACCAAAATCACCAATTCTTGCCCTCATATCCGCATGAAGTAGAATATTAGTGGCTTTGATATCTATGGAAAATTACAGGTTTAACTCCATAGTGCAAATAGGCCAACCCCTTTGCCACATCCAACATTATGCTTTTCCTCTCAGGCCATGTCAATGATCCCTTCGCATTTGGAGAGTTTGATGACACAAACAGATGGTCCTTCAGGTTCCCATTTGGCATGTAATCATACATAAGATACCTTTGGCTTCCCCTTTCATCATAATTATCACTCTCCTCAGCCACACAACAACTTCTCAAAGGCACCAGATTGTGATGCTTCAGGTTGGTAATAATCTCCACCTCATTACAGAACTCCACATCTCTTTGGAAATTAGATTCCAAAAACCTTTTAACCGCCACCACAGTCCCATCAAGCAAGGCTCCCTTGTAAACCAACCCAAACCCACCACGACCAATCAAGTTCTTAGATGAAAAAATTATCAGTGGCTATCTCAAGCAAGGCTCCCTTGTAAACCAACCCAAACCCACCACGACCAACCAAGTTCTTAGATGAAAAAATTATCAGTGGCTATCTCAAGCTCCCTAAATTTTAACCAAATCGACCCCATATTAGGCCTCAATATACGCCTACACCCTTCTTCCTCAAGGTCAAAATCAAACTGAAAAGTCTCAAGCTTTTTCCTCTTGTGCTTCCTGTCGCACCACACATAAAGCCCCAATAGAGAAGACATCACTAGCAAAGCCACCCTAGCTCCCGTCAACCCAAAAACAAGAGCCTGGTGACTCTTTCACCCATAACCCCCGGTCAATAGACCGAAATGCTAAAATATCACATACAAGCTATCTACACATAGCGACAAAAACTACAGAAGCTACGACAGAAAGAAAACTCAAAACCCCATACCTTAAAGCCACACACGACAGACGCGAGAAAAATCGAAACGCCAACCGAAAACCTCCACAACCCTCAACTTCACAACCACAAAAGCCTCCACAACCAACGATTGAACCGCCTCAAACATAGAAATGGGAAGCAACTGCACTAATGAAGAACGATGGAGAATGCTTTTTGAAACAAAACCTAAATGGGATTTTGGACTGACAACCGAAACCCAATTTACATTTTTCCACTTTTACCCTTAATCAGTATGCAATTTTTTTTAAAATGCTGACCTGGACTGTGTCAAATGAGTGTAAGTGACACGTAGGCATGTCAACCTATTACTACTCTTTGTAAAAACGATTCATGTTAGTCCTTTTTGCTTGCGACGTTAAAAACTAGCGACAGAGTTGCCCCCTGGCGAAAACTGAATGACTTGTACATTTATTCACTACGTGGCACCCTAAGTTGAAATGACTTTGCAATGTGTGTGAAAATTTTAAAATTAAAGTAATTGTTTAAAAGTAAAAGGTTAGGGTTTGTGCAAGTTCGTCCCTAAAGTTAGGAAAGTTTTCTTTCGAAAATTAAAAACAAAGGGTCAGGGTTATGAATGACTTCTTCACAAAGTTGTTCTTATTGTTCGAAGACATGGGACAAAGGATTTTCGCATTCCTCACAAGGTGGTGGTTCGAGGGGAGGTGGGATGACCCTTATTTGCAGGTGCTTCTCACAATGAATGACAAGGCTGTCTCGAGGTGTAAAAAATGAATATGGTGGAGTGATGTTGTGATTTGAGTTTTTACAGATTAGGAGTTTTCTGATTTGAGATTTTAGGGTTTTTTGTGTAGGTTGTATGATTGAGGTTGAAGAAAGAGGAAATTGAGGTTGAACAAAGGAGGTTTCTTTGTTTGTGAATTCACTCATCTACAGGAATAACATTTCATTTGTGAATTCAATAGAAAGCACGAAAATTGCATCAATTTCAAAATAGAATCAGAATTGAAACAAAACAAAATCAGTACAACATAATTAAAATTCATTAAAATGAAACTATAAATTACAAGGAAAAGTCACTAAGAAAATAACAATCAAGACTACCACGGATTGTCACCACCATGAGCCTCAATCAAAAGCCAAAGAATCCGGAATCTACACTACGAAAAGCACGTAAAACCCTAAAACCTAGCGAACTCAGATTGTCTCTCATCTTTCTCATGGAGTTTATCACCCTCCACATTACAACCTCTAAAAGCTATTTACATACCCTTTTATAGAGTCCAAACCAGAGAAAAGCAAAAAGGAAAAAAAAATATATAACCTATGTCGCTTTAGGCTTTGCTTCCCATCAGACAGTCTCTGTTCACTTTGCTCATGATCCACACATCTTAGCCCTTCGATCATCTTCAACCTCTTCACTGATTCAATCTCCTCCACACATGCATTGGGTAAGTGACTCGAGCTCACTTCATCTTCTCCTTTCTTCTTGCGTAAAGCCCTAGCTCGAGGGGAACTCTATTTTTTTCTCCAAATGAGGCACATATTTGAGCAACCCTTGCAAAACATCTTTTGCCAAGCTTTTACAAAATGCACAACTTCACCAATCCATAGGCCCATCAATGCAACCCAATTCTAGCAGTTCAAGATGTGCAAAACAGCAGGCCCAATTCCAACGCAGAAGTGCAGAACAACATACCCATCATTTTAAAGGTCCAGCCTAGTGCACCTGCCCAATATGGTGTAAATTTGAATGGGCCCAATCATAGCAGCAAACCCAATTCCAAATAACCAGCTCAATTTGACAAAAAAAACACATTTTAGTCAATTGATTAAGACCCAGGTATGCAGAAAAAAATAGTCCATAATTAAAGAAAGGGAACACAATTTATCAATTAAAAAGAAAGATTTTTTATTATAAGATTGTCTTAAAAAAATTAATTTCCTAATTATTTACAAATATAAAAAATACTCCTAAAAGTATAATTTTAACTACAATTTTATAAAACTAAAACTAAAGAATTAAAGAAAAAAACCTAAAACTATGCTAATTGTAGACAATTAAAGACTAAAAGACAATAAGAAAGATTTTTAAACACAAATAAAAGTGCAAAAATAGGGAGTTATCAACCATGCATTCCTTTACCGCGATTTGCATGAAAATATTCAAAGGAGTTTTCTGAATTAATGTTTTGTCTTTTTATGTCATCTTTATAAATTATTATTAATTTAGTATCACTCGAGTGTAAAAATATATATTTTCACTTTTATTGATTATATTAGAAAAAAAATTATATTTTTTTTTGTCATGAATAGAAAATTGTGTATAATAAATGAGACAAATATTTTTAACTTAAAAGAATATATATAAAACCAATATAATTTGGTATTTCAAAACCAATGTTTATTATTCTTTCTTTAATATGTAAATATTGAGCAACATATTTTAATTTCTTTCCATTCTTACATATTCTTGAACTGGGAATGTAACTTTCCCACGTCAAAACATCTCACTATAAAAGTCAGCATTGTTAGTCTATGATGTTGGTGCTAGTTTTGAATGAAACCCTAGAATATATGTTTCAAAGAAACATTATCATAATTCTGGATTTTTCTACGTAATTAGTATTCATTAAAAGGGCTATGTTGAAAATATGGGGACAAAGGGTGCAATAAAGAAAAAGGAAATGGACATAGATGTCATTTGGGTGAGTATAAATCAATCTAAAAAGGGGCATTTTGTGAGTATTGGCGTGTGAGAGAGAAGGGTTTCAGAAAGAGAGAGAGAGGGTTTGGGATTGGGAAGCCGAGGGATTGACGCTGCGTGTCTTCCTCTTCCATTTCGATCTGTCCCTCATTCCTGATCATCCAACCACCTCAGCATCACACCAACACCATGTCTCTCTCTTTTCTCTATCTATTTCTCTCTTTATTTTTTTACTCACATTTCTAGGGTTTCTTTCTGATCCCTCTTTCTCTTTCAGATCTGAACGTGTATCGTCTCACCCATGGCTTCCAAGCGCATCCTCAAGGAGCTCAAGGACTTGCAGAAAGACCCACCAACTTCTTGCAGCGCTGGTATCTCTTTTTCTTCTTCATTTCACACCCCACCACGATATTTTTGTCTCCTCTAACTGTGCTGTAAAAAAATCGTTTTTTTTCTGGGTTTGTGTTTGTTCAGGGGTTAAATGAAAAAAAAAATCTTGTAAAACTAAAAAATTGTTGTTTCTGCTGCATTTTGAAAGCCTTGAACGCGTGGACTGTCACTGACCATTGTAGAGTAAAGTAAAATTAGGTAAATAAAGAATAGTATAAATTATGTCTATGTTGCAGGAAAAAACATGCATCGGTTTTAAATTAAGGCTGTGGTAGTGTTCCTTCTCATTGCAGGAAATCGGGCACTAATTGATGTTGCAACAAAAATTGCAGTTGAAGACTGTTTTCTAAAACTATGTTATGTTTTTGAGTTTGAAGTTTTTTTGTAGTATTTGCAAATGCAAGTGTTTATTTTTCAGGTCCAGTAGCTGAGGACATGTTCCATTGGCAAGCAACAATTATGGGTCCTGCTGATAGTCCTTATGCTGGAGGTGTATTCCTAGTCACTATCCATTTTCCTCCGGATTATCCTTTCAAGCCCCCTAAGGTAATGTGTGAAGTCTGCTTGTGGATTTAGGGGCTTTGTTTTTTAAGTGTGTTCTAAATTTCTGACATTTTGGCTTAGCCAGGTTGCATTTAGGACCAAGGTCTTTCACCCGAACATCAATAGTAATGGTAGCATTTGTCTTGATATCCTGAAAGAGCAGTGGAGTCCCGCACTCACTATCTCCAAGGTTCAGTATTTTTCCCTTTAGTTTAAAAAATACGTGGGTATATGGATATTTTAATTGCATGGCTCAAATCGAGTTTTGAGGGAAAGTTACCAAAATGAAACTACTGAATAATATTTGCAGTTTTGTACAGAGTCACTACAATTTACTTCTTTGTTTTCATTACTTTAGTAAAAAAAGTCCCCTTTTCTGCGTGGGGCTCTGACTTTTTTTTTTTTGTATTTATTGAAATTGAAATTGTTAATTAAACTACTCTCAAGTTAAATTGGATCAACATTGTTACAGTTTTTTATGTTGTCATCTAATTACTGATTGTCATGTATGGCTATGGTGTGCTTGGTAACTTTTATATGACTTTTAAACTATTCGTGTATGACTTCTCATTAAAAGATAGTGTAAAATCTTTACTCAGACAGGGCATGATAATCAAACACTGTTGTTGACTAGATCATAGTTATCTGTACTGTACAACTTGTGGTACGATTCATATGATACAATTCTCAGTGCTGCCTACTGAGTCATTTAGCATGTCTCGTATTTGTGCATTCTGAATTACAAGAATCGTGATCTGCTACAGAAACACATTTCTGGTGAAACTGGTTTTTCTCCAAAACTGGGTTGAGTTGTGTGTAACCAATAGCTTTAACCTCATTGAGATCCAGTGTGGCCCATTTGCTGTTTTTCATGTTTCTACGTCCTCGCTCACTCTTTTTTCCCTTTTTCTTGTTCTACAGTTTCTTTTGCATTTACAATTTCTTTTCTTTCCTCTTACACTTTTTTGGGCCCTTGCTGTTTCCTGACTGTGTCTGCTGCTGATCCTATCTCCCAAAAATCTAAGTGGTTGGTTACTATTGCAAATGTTATTATCTTTGTTTTGAAGCTTATATGCCTCTCTATTAGCTATTATACTTCAAAATGCTCATACACACTTCATCTTTGTTTGCTTTTAGGCTTATATATCACTATTAATTACTGTACTTTCAAATGCTTATATATATGGATATATTTTTCATATGTTTCTCTATGTTAATGTTAAAAGGTTCCTTGAATTACTTTTTTTAGTTATTAGTGTATTTATGTCTTTTATTTTGTATGTAATATACTTTATTTTACCATTATATGGATCCGAATTCAAGTACTGTGAACTTTATGTAACTAATTGTTTCACATTTTCATATAATGTATACTCGTGTTAATGTTTCACCTCTCTTCATGTATATAACTGGTAACCTCTTTACCATACCTCTCTTTCTACACCCTTTCTCTGTGAACACTGGTGTCCACTGTGTATTTTTTGATATGTTTCACTCTATTTTTATTCAATCCTCATTCCTTGAATTGTCCATTTTAAATTAGCTTGACTTCAAGTCTGTGATGAGCTTTACTCTCTGCGGGTTTACTAGTCTTAATCCACCACCACAGCCACTGTTCATAGGATGTCATAGAGTCACTGCCATGGGTAGTTTCTGGCAAAAAAAGAAAGACTAGAGGGCCAAGGACTGATTAGTGGTTTATAGGTTGATAAAGAGGGGCTTTTGAACTATTCATAGTTTTCTAACAAGCATTGAAGGAGAGGTTTCTCTTAATTTACTCGTTGAAAAATTCTTCTCTGTTGTTTTCTCCACTGTTTTAGTTGTATTCTAATTCATAATCATCATAATCAGCAGTTGAGAATCTCCCATTCAACTAGTTGTAATTTTAATTTTGTACAGTCCATGGGTAGATTGATTTTTAGTTGTGGCTGGTTATTTTGCATCCTGACAACATGATTAGGGAGTGGTTCTGTTTTTAATTTTATCATCTTGAATTCTGTCTGATGAAATATGGCCACTGTAGCGTGGTGAGTTTATAGTCTTGTTCTATCAACGTTGTTCTGTCTTTAAAGTTCTATTTTGAGTGGGCCCAATGGAGGGTCCCCATCGAGACCCCGAAATAGCTCCTTGGTATTGCCTGGGGAAGGGGGGAGGAGAGCATTGGCAGGGATCAAAATCCTGCCAATCCAAATCCAAATTTTAACCCTATCAACAAGGGACGCTTTTTGTGTAATTGATTAGTAGGAATCTTATATAATCATTTGTTGTATGTGAATCTCATTACTGATGTTGAGAGGAATCTAAGGAATGATGGGTTTTGTAATTATTATGTTTTGCTTGTCACACCTCAGGTACTGCTTTCTATATGCTCATTGCTGACTGATCCAAATCCTGATGACCCACTTGTTCCGGAAATTGCTCATATGTACAAAACTGACCGGGCCAAGTATGAGGCCACTGCTCGCAGCTGGACCCAGAAGTATGCCATGGGCTGATTTGTGTTTAAATATTGTATATTGAAGAATGACTGGCATCTATGAATACTTTTGTGGGTTTGCTTTTCTCTTCCTGTTTTCCGGGGTGAGATTGGGTCTCTGTTATGAGGGATAGGGAAGGGCGGTGTCTTAATTTGATAAAAAAAAATAACTATGTTCAACCACTGTGATGTTTTATCATGATGCAAACGCACGAACAGGATGTTATTTGTGTCGTGGTTGTGTTGTAACTTTCTCTATCGAGTAATGTAGAAATAGTGATATGTGGCACAAGTTTCCTTTATGTTCTGCACAGCGTTTTCAAGTAAAGATGTTTTTGAAAGTCATCGATTTTTTTTCTTCAAAATAAGATTAATTAGATGGCACTATCTGCAAATATTAGACAGTCTCCAATAGGCACTACTTGGAAGGACTGTAGAAAGCTTAGGTTGTGGTGGTACTGTGTAAATGTAGCCTAAGATTAAGCTAGAAAACGTTGAACAGTGTTCAGAATACGTTTTATAAAGAAGCATTAGCTTAAGACTTAGAAAATCCTTTAAAAATGGTTGTACTTCCTGTCAAGAAAAGAAAAGTGCTTCTTTAATGTAATAATTTATTAAACCAGGAGTTGTGTACTTGAGGAGGGTAGGACCGATGAATTCAAGTAAAGATGTTTTTTACTTTTATATCTTACTCTCAGTGCTTGATATATATTTTGCACACTTCTCAAATGAAATGATGAATGAGTGTCTAATTTATAATAGTTTAAACATATTACATGGCCATCACCACTATTATTAAAAGTAATAGTAAGAAAAAGAGCATTGGATTTATTCCCCATGTGAGCGATGATTGTATTTTGAGATTTGGTTTGCGTGGTTATTAAGGTGTGTTTGGTTTGACAGAAAATTGGTGCTTTTGTTATTTAGCTCTGCACAACACAACTGTCTGTTTTGTACCTCAATTATCACAGTCCACACAGCAAAAAATAGTAGTTTGTGATTCTTTTGTGGGACTCACTCCAGCTTGCCAAAATTTAATGTATCCTAAATTTCTTTCTCTTCACTCTAAAATCTTAATCATACAAATTATTGCAAAAGTGATTTTTCTTTTTTCATAAATTGTTTTCTCTTTCATACATATAATTAGTATCCCGAAACTACCTTTCTTTTTAAAAATTTATTTAATCAAACAGACAAGAAAGTGTATAGTGAGCTTAAATTTGTATATATGAATGCCTACTTTTATATTATTCAAGATGATTATTACTAATATGTTAAATCTAGTTTAACCACTTTCAGGATTTTGTTGTGTTATGATTTTATAAGTGGAACAGCTTTATGCAATAACATTAGTATATTTTGTTATCATCTTATTTCTTTATTAGCTTAATTTTCATGCAATATAAAAAATGCAAAGCTAGAAAAAAACTATACATTTTAAAAAATAATGAGAATGATGATGCTTTGTTATTGGACCGGATGGTCACTCTTTGCAATGATTCATGAACGAGTCATCTTTGGATTGGATGATCAAGAAAGTAAATCAAATTATGTAAGGACAATTAACCTTAATGTTAACTAATTCAACAGTAAATTATGATTATCCACTATTGGATTGTAACTAGATTGGTGTTAATAAAAAAGTCACTCTAAAATTTCTAAAATTTATAAATATAGGTTTGAGGTAAAGAGGTAAATTATTTGCATTTATTGCATTTTTAATAGCTGAGCTATTGAATGTCGAACTAGTTTTGGCATTAGAGTGTCTTCTGTAGATACCTTTCGAATGGTTTGGACGAGCGACTTGGATAATTAGTTCAATCTTTTGGTGAGCGTCACCGTGGGGCTGAGTATTTAATAATTAACAACCTTTTGGTGAGCGTCACCGTGGGGCTGAATATTTAATAATTAACAACCTTTTGGTGAGCACAAGAGACATGACAAACAACATTATGCTAGAAGAATCAAATAACCAACCAAGCCAATTGGAGATAATAAGGAGCATACAACGACAAATGCAAGAGAGGCAACAAAGATGTGAAAAGGAACTCACGACTCTCAAGGCTAAGAATATAACATATGCCAAGAGCAAAGCGCTTGATAGTCGATGCCTTATGCCTCAACCTAACTACATTAACCTGTTTTAACCAGGCTCAACCTGTGTAGGACAGTCACAAGGGCAATACAAGTGCCAATAGGAGGAACCCGTATGTGAACATAGTCGACACAGTCGGTTTGTTGCCTTTCACATCAACCATCATGGAGGCTAACATGCCCCTGATTCCTCTAACCTTTAACAAATATGATGGATCAACTGATCCGGACGAGCACCTGAGGATGTTTGTGAATCAAATGGCCTTCTATATTGCAAGTGACTCGATGTGGTGTAGAGCTTTCTCCCTTTCCCTCAAAGGAGAAGCTTTGACGTGGTTCAACTCATTGGCACCCAACTCTATAGATAACATTACGATCATCCACTCGATTTTCGATACCTAGTTTGCCACGACGTGGTTCATGAATTCCACAACCCTTTTTCTTGAAGCATTCTTGAAGAGCAATTTACTGGACTGCATTGACTGAAGGTGCATCGTGTTTAATTAGGAGAGAAGATTTGCAATCTTTGATTTGCTGTTTCCCTGGACGTGAGCGTCAGGAAGAAGAGTGTGGGACTCTTGACTTTGAGAGGGGATTCTCAAAGGGTTGTTGCAATAGGGACGGAGGTTCTGTGCTGGCAGGTTTTGTTGTTCTATATTTGATTGAGAGTTTGTGAGGTGTTTACATTGAGAGTGACTCTGTAAAACCTTGGTTGTAATACTGATCATTATAGTGAATTACTCTCCAATCTAAGGTTGATTGGGAGGGTGACTGGATGTAGGCATTGAGGCCGAACCAGTATAAAAACTGTGTTTGATTTTCTCTCCTTAATCTCTTTACATTTTTCATACCAATTGCATTTACACATATTGTTTCGTTGCACACATTTGCATACTGCACAAGAAAGATTTCAAGAACACTATTATTTGCGAAAAAGATTTGAAAAGTGCAAGTTTTTATAAAACACCACTTCACCCCCCCTCTTGGTGTTGAGGAACAAAGTCAATATTTTCTAACACTTTAACTTAATAAAATATAAATAAGTTTAAATTTAAATTTTTTACAGGTAATTGATCTTGTAGGTATGGGTAGTTTTAAAAAGGACCACCCAACCCAACTCGACTCGACCTACCATAGGTTAACTACTTAGTGAGCCATCCTAGCCCAAATCACTTATTAGCAAGCCAAGAAATTTGAACCGACCTCGGTCCACCACAGATTAGTAGGTTAAACGGGTTGACTCACTAACTTACTTAATTGCAAGTTTTTTTTCAATTAAAAAAAATCTAATTCAAATCTAAATAAATGGGGAGTGTCTTAAATTATATTTTTTTATCAATCAAACATAAGATTTCATTCACACAAAGATATCACAAAATCTTTTCAACAAAATTTTTAGTAGCTTCAAAGCGATTCAAATTTAATTTTGCATAAAAAGTAAGTTCTTAAGTATAGATTTGTGAATTTTTCATGTTGTCTAATTATTTCATACAAAAATAATTTCATGCGAGTCTTCGCTTGAATATTTTGTAAAATGATTAAACCAACAAAAAGTTACTTATTAGAAAAATTAGGTGGGTTGGTGAGCCAACTCACCATTATTTCAATCCGAGTGATCCGAGTTCTTAGTGAGCTGAACTCAAAATTGGTTCGTATCGAAATTTCAAAATTTTCTTCAACCTAACCCGACCCAAACTTGTGGTGGACTGGGTTGGCTCACGGGTTCCAACCCGTTTTGACAACACTAAGTAATATGATACCCACAACGGACTAGTCTATAAACACTATTAAAAAATTATACCCGTATACCAACTATTAGTCGCAAAGTTTATCTGCAGATACTCGCGGGCACAAGTATTTTTGTCATTAATATCCTAGCCAGTTTGAATTATTTTGCATATAAAGAACAAATGGTACTTTCCTCATTCTCGATGCACAAGTCACAAACAATACTTCCTAGTTGAAAACCTCTATATGCTAGCTTTTTCTTAGTTGGCAACTTTTCCAACAACGCCCTCCATCCTATAATTTGTGCTTTTGAGATATCTTTCACACTCCAAAAGGATTTAAATAAAGTAGTATCTTCCCCACTTAGATTACTTATTAATATTATATGCAAATCTTACCGTAAATGATCTTTCCTTTTCCTCCGTCTACATTAAACAATTCACACAATCTCTTTTTGAATTGTTGCCCAGTTATGAGTTGCAATAAGTCTTGTTCTTGAATTCTTCCCAAGCCAACCAACCAGGATTAAAACTCGCAAAACAACCATATTCATGATAGGTTTGAGTCGGGTTGGGTTAAAAAAATTGTAAATTTTGATATGGGCTAAAAATGAAGATGTCTCACCGGTCAACCCATAATAGTATCAATATCTAATGAAAAATGAGGAGATATCCAACATCAGGCCAATATAACAGTATCAGTATCTAATGAAAATTCTAAACTAAATATAGTTTGGTAACATAAGTTTTTTGCAAATATTACCAAAATAACCCGAAACTTACACGAAGGCCAAGATGGCCTGAGTAAAGTCAGTTAAACTAAAAAGAATGTCAAACAAAAGCTCATGATAGTTAAACCAATATGATTTCAGATTATGGCACACCATAACTTCACTATGTATTGCATATTTGTGGGTTGAATACCTCCTTTATTACTATTTATAATCCAATTTGACCAACAACAGGAAAAGAAACCTCCCAGTCCCATAGAAGGGTTTTGCGACAATAAATTGAAAAAGAAATCCCTCCTTACTAAGTTAGACAAGGTTGTTCACTATCAAGTAAAATGATTTCTCTTTGACCATGCCTAGAACCTGTCTAGATAAACATTTTCATAATACTTTAAAGACAAGAAAATAAGAATGAAAAATTAAAGGCGTATATGCAAAAGGTGAAAACTCATAGAATAGAAAGAGTGATTACTGAAACAACAGAGGCACGACCTTAATTGCCTCAGGCAACTCATCCATACCGCGACCCGCGAAGCGTTTGTCCAGAAGCAGCAACCTCATTGAGCCCCTCCACTTGCTACTGACAAATTTTTCTCCAAGCAACTTCCTCATACCAACACTATCTTCTTCTTCCTCCTCAAAAACCTCAACCACGACAAAACTGTTCCGCCCCACGTGCCTACTGTCTTCCACTTCCATCCCCTCCTTCCTCTTCTTCCTCTTCTTATTCCTGTTCGGCCTCGAAATCTTCGCGAGGTTGCCAAACTTCACAAATCCACACGAGTTGAACATCTTTCCGAGTTTGTCACGATACAGAACCGGACTAAGAACGTCACCATCTCTGTCGGCCTTGCCATGGATCCGGTGCTGCACCAAGACGAGAGTTCTTTCTTCTTGGTTTTCGAATTCGTCGTCACCGCTACTTGGCTTAGGTAAGAGAGGAGCGATGTTGCAGACGCGGGGACGCGGGCGATGTTGGGGACGCAAAGTCAGTTGAGGAGGTGGCCGTAATGGCAACCGAAATGAAGGACAACGAAGGAAAACGTATGAGGGTACGAGAAAAAGAAAGAAATCGCATATCAGATTAGAGAAAGTATTCCAGGAAAAAAATTGAAGAAGAAGTGTAATTTTTTTATCCAAACTTCTACGCCGGTTTTAGCATTTATTAGGTATAGAAAAATTTGTTTAAGTTATTTTTGTATCGGTTTTAATATTTATTAAGTATAGAAAAATATTTATTTTGCTTTTTTATACCTATTCTGAATATAATCGGTGTAAAAAAAGTTATCTTATTTATAATATTGTCACTGCATCATTTTTATACCTGATGGATTTTAATAGGTATAAAAAGTCGCTATAAAAAGTATATTTTGCACTAGTGTATAAATAAATATTGGACGTTAAAGTTCATAAAATAAAACTGTAAAATATTGGATTTATGACCATCATAAATCCAACATACAAGTAAAACAATGATAAATTACACTTATTAGCCTTTGGACTGTTAGACCAAATCCTAAAAAGTTCACTCCGAAACCTATAAATACAGAGATAAGGTAAGAACGTAGATAACTGCATTTATATCCAATTTAAGATTCTACTGTTATAACCGATTGAACAAGTTTGACTAACTTGAGCGTCAGATTGTCTTTAAGAAGTACCCACCCGCTCGATTTGAAGACTGAAGGAGAAAGACTAAGAACTACTGTAACGGAGAGATCTAAGATAACATTAACAGACTAACCAAAAAGTATGAAAGAGTAATTCTCGACCCCACATTCAAACTGTGGGGCTTGAAGACGAACGAAAAAGTTCAATGGTAACCACGAGAGACATGGGCAATCAGCAGGACCTTATGGAGTTTTAAGGGAGATACAGAGGTAGATGAAGGAGATGAAAAGAATACATAAGGCTAAAATAAATGCCCTGAGAGCCGATCATGCTGCTAGTCAGCAAGAGCAGTCGACCCAACACGCAGTGTTATTCCCACACCCTCTAAGGAGAACAATCAGGTCGAAGGACGAAACAGAACAGGTCAGGAGATTAGTACCACCATAGCAAGGGCAACCCTTTTCGTCCAGATTGTGTAGGGTGAGGGTATGCTATGTTAAGAAAAAATCATCTATAAGACTTATATGTCTAAAACGCTCTCACGTTTTGAAGTTTAATCAAATAACATTAAACGAAATAAGAATTTGAAAATGTTATAATTAGAAGAATAAGATAGGCAGAAACATAAGTGTTAGGTTCAAAATCCCTAATCATCTAGCAACATAGGAAAACCTTAGGAAAACACTTAGGGATATATGAAACGTAGAACATATAAGTTAAAACATCCATATGTAATGCTAAATGACTCCTAAGTGAAAACGTCTAAGAGAGTTATATTAAATGCGTAAGCTATACTATACCCAATGGTAATCAGTTGAACTCTCAAGAAGTGAAAAGGTGTCGAGACAATGTCTTTGGCTAAACCCTTTAAAAACCTCAAATAAAAATCCAAAAACATGTAGAAGAGAGAACTTGCTAAAATAATTTCTCTGTAAAGGCAATATCTCAAAAAATGTTTATAACAAACTAGACGATACCATGAGCTAAACCCTTCACTTCATCCCAAGATGAAGTTCTTATTCAATGTTTGGTATCTTAGAGAAAAGCTTAAATGATAAATGGTACCTCAATGGTAAAAAGTGTAAAAGCTACACTCATGGCACATGACTTGACAAAACTGGAAATGAAATTTAAAAGCTGGAATGAACTGAAACAAATGATTTTCACTGTTTAAAATGATCACTAAACACTAAGAGACATTGGAAGTATAATCCCATCAAGCACAAACACGGAATAAGCAAGAAAACAAAAATTCAAACAGTGGTGATAGAAGAACAACACATGACAGAAACGAAAATTTGCACACTAGAGAGGCTTATCTCTTGAAGAAAAGCGTGGACATGCTAGCTCTTGATTCCAAATGATAGAAGCGGCTCCAATCTTCAAGATTCGAACGACTCCTTGATGCAGAAGTGGCAGCAGAATGAAGATTTGGTTGTAGATGACTGGCGCATGCAAGGTGTTTGTGAAAATGGTTTGCAATGTTTGGATGTGTGTGGAGAGTTTCTAACTTAGACAGCCTTCCAGCGGGGAAGGGAGATAAAGGAAGAACAAGCTAAAGCAACTCTAAGTCTTTGAACTCGAAGAAGTAGTGGCTGAATGCATTTCAACAACATAACACTATATCAATTCAAGTTGAAGTTTACAAAGGATTGAAGCTCTCTTTTATAGATGATGAGAAGCTCTCCAACGTGTAAGTAAAGATACATATTCAAAACGTGCATGAGCTAAGTGACATGTGCCGGAGCTGCTTCAAGGTTGGCCGTGTGTTCCATGTGGAAAATGTTGAAAACGTGCACAACTGAAGAAGCTACACGACTGGATGTGTTTCTCATGGAAAATGTGAAAAATGTGCTTCACGGTTGGCTGCAACATGCACTCCTACTTGCTTCCTTTTCTCTCCTTTTCTTGGCAAACCTTCTAAGATGTATATGCATGGGTTTCCACCTTTATTGGTGACCTACAAAACAATACAAATGTTATTTAGCAAAGTATATCTATCTAAGACTTAGATAAGGAAAGTACTTTTGTTGAAAGTCTTTATTCACTTCCCTTTCTTAGTCTTAGTGTAAGTTGATACTTCTTTGGATGGGAAATCCTTAAAGGACTTGCCATCAATTACTTTTTCTAAAATTATTTTGAACATGTGAGATAGCCTTAGTTGCATTTGCAAGTAAGTTTTCAAGTATGTCAATATCAAACATATGACTTTTACAAGATAAACATTCAATAGGATTCTTATTTTCATTAAAATCAGATACTTTTCTTTCTAAGTTGCAAATTTTATTTTTCAAAATTATTTTTCATCTAAAGCTTTCTCATATTTAATTTGCAAATCCTTAAACTCATTTTTCAAATTTTTATGAGTAGCATCTAATTTCTCATATTCATTTAACAATTCAAGAAAAACCTTTTGTAAATCAAAATCATCACTTGACTCAAAACTAGAATCACTTACTTGACTTCCTGCATCATCAGAGTCAACCATTAAACATAAGTTTGCTTCTTCATCTTATTCACTTGAGCTTGAAGAACTAGAAGCATTTTCTTCCCAAGCTATGCAAGCCTTCTTCTTCTTGGAAAATTTTCTTTCCTTCTTTTCTTCACTTCTTTTGTTTTTAGGACAACCAGTCTTTACATGTCCTCTTTCTCCACATCCATAGCACTTGACGCTTGATGGAGATCCTTCAGTTTCTTTTCTTTCTCCATGGTATTTATCCTTTCCTTTTGCTCTCATGAATTTTGCAAATTTCTTTATCATGAGGCTCATGTTTTCCTCATCTTCAGAGTCATCATCCTCGGTTCTTCTTGAACTTTTTCCCTTAGATATTTTAGATTTGAAGGCAAGAGTCTTCCTCCTTCCTTGATCCTCTTCTGCTGTCAATCTATTCAACTCAAGCTCGTGCTCACGAAGCTTTCCAAACAATATTGCCTTTGACATTTGAGAGAGATTTTGAGATTCTGAGATGGCAGTCACCTTTGGTTGCCAAGACCTGTCCAATGATTTCAGAATTTTTACATTTAATTCATCAGTATCATAAGTCTTACCCAACCCTGTCAAATAGTTTACAATATGAGCGAAGAGCTTCTGGACATCTGAAATAGTTTCACTAGGCTGCATCTTGAACATCTCATACTCTTGGATGAGTGTGTTCTTCCTTGCGTGTTTCATATCATCAGTACCCTCATGTGTGACTTTGAGGACTTTCCAAATTTCCTGTGTTGTCTTACAAACAAAAATTCTATAGAACTCATCAAGTACAACAACAGATGAAATAATATTACGAGCCTTAATATCAAATTGGGCTCTTCTTCCTCAATAGTCCAGTTAAAGTATGGTTTTTCTACTTCTACACCATCAACAATACTTTTTAGAATATAAGGACCATTTAGTACAGCTTCCCAGATGCCGCTGTCAACAGACCCCATAAAAATTTTCATTTTGACTTTCCAGAAGGCATAGTTATCACCAGTAAAAAGTGGTGGTATGTTGATGGAAGCAACCTCGGCATATAGTTGATTTTGATGATCGACCATTTTCGAAAAATTTGAAAGAATATCAAAGCAAGCTCTGATACCAATTGATGAAACAATCGCTACCGATTTTGCGCAGCGAAAATATTAACATAGAGTACGATACAGATTGTTAAAAGCAAAGAGCTTGTTCGGTCAATTTAAAAAATGGTTCCTTTAATTTTCTTATAAACTTTTTATCAAACAGTTGATGAGCTGAAAATATAAAGAGTGTTGGGAGTAGAAAAAATAACACAACTGATTTTTATCCTGGTTCGAATCAGAAGATTCTACGTCTAGTCGTTAATCACTATAATTAGTGATCAACCTTTTCACTAAAATATTGTTTGTACAGATTACAAGTATTTCAAATAAAGATTAAGAAACAAGAACACCTTTCGTTCGATAAACGAACAGAAGAATGCAGCAAGAACCTTCCTTCGACAAACAAACCGGAAGAGCCTCCTTCGACAAACGAACCGGAAGCAACAACTCTGCCAACTTGAAGAGAACCGCTCCGACCTTTGACACACAAAGCGCGAGCTTCTCTTATTCATAAGACTTGACAGGAGCAAGAACTAACACTTGAGAACTTCCTCAGATTTCACTGTATTCTCAAATTCGCAAAGTGTTTTTGGAAGGGTTAGGAAGAGAGTGTATATAGCCTATTGGTCTGACATATTACAACTGGCAGTGATAATCGATTATTGTAAGTGATAATCGATTATATACGAGACTTGGAATAGTTAAGATATTTAACTCTTCAACCGCTCGGCTCAAGTTCTTCGCATTCTTCCACCGTTCGGTTTGAGCCCTCACAGCCTTTTGCTGTTCGACTTCTTTCTTCTTCTTTCTTACCGTTGTCCACCATTCGGTCTTGTACATGTGTTGTGTTTATCTGTCTTATTCGGCTTTCGACTTCTATACGTTGTTCGGTCTTTAACTGTGTTCGGCTCGAGTCCTTATCACCTTTTTCCGTTCGACTTGGTTCCTTGCATCTTTCCAGCGTTTGACTTGATTCTTCACTGCCTTTCATTGCTTGGTCCGAACTGTTCGGTCTCAGCATGTCTTACGTGGTCTCGGTCATGCCCTCCACTGCTCGGTCTTGGTCATAACTTTACCACTCGGTCCTAAGTTCTCGGTCATGACTGCTCGTGTCCTGACTGCTTGGTCTTGGTCATGCCTTCTACCGTTTGGTCCTTACCGCTCGGTCTTGACTCACTTTAGTTATCCAGAAATGCTTTTAAACTTAATACTGCAAGGGTCTTCATATTCTTCACTTTGTAGCATCATCAAAATCATTAACTTCAAGACACCAATGCTCCTCATTGGTAACAGGTTTCTTACTATACATTAACTAAATACCATTGCTCACATGACTTTTACATTTTAATTAATTTATTATTTTTATGCTAATATATTTGAATATTATTTCGGATATGGGATCGAGAATTATGGTCAAACCCTCCTTTACACTTTTTTCCTGATCTGCTTAGGTTATTTTGAGTATACTTAATCCAATTCTTCTATGTCCCTAATGCTGGTACTCTAAACAGTATAGACAAATACTTGTCAAAGACATTTCACGCTCAACTCAGTAATCTAACTGATCGGGGATCACAATAAAATCTTAAATTCGTAATAAATGTAATCACTTACCTCCTAACCTCAGACTTGTATTTATAGATTTTAGGATGAGATTATGATTAGCACAGCTATAATCATGGCCCAATATCTAATAAGCGAGACATGCTAGTAAACTTGATTAGAGGTTGCGCTTAAGGTTGCATGGGAGTTGGGGCTGCTTAGGCATTCTATGGCCAACCAGTCTCCCACTTGCCCATACGGGTGTACGATACACAAGTCCCCCAAGCCCTAACTAGGAGCTCCTAACGTTGAGGTTTGTTAAAAAGGCCCTTCGGGTACTAGACCATGCTTGTGGGTGTTCGCTTTTTGCTCAGTCGGATGTTCTACCTCTCGGCTTGATTTTGAATCTTGGTTGTGGATGGGCACTAGCGGGAGAACGTGTGCCTTGCCTTGTAGTTTGTGCCTCGGAGAAGTGGCAGAGGCCCTTGATCTACCATTGATCGTGGCTAAATCCAACGATAGATGAGTGCTGGCTGTTACATAGGATTCTCTTATAAATAAGAGTGAACTTTGGCTATCATTTTCACAAATTTCTCTCATTTCCTTTACCTACCACACGGTTCATTCTTAATTTCTGGTAATAAAATGTCTACCATTCAACTATCTTCGTTTGAGGAGTCGTTAGGAAAGAGCAATAGAGGGTTTACCAGAGATGACTCGCGGTCCTCGTCTTTGAGCTTTATGTCTTCTTCAATGTTTGAGACAACTGAGCGAGATAAAGGCTCGACCAATATATACAGTGATAGGGTCTTTTCTGACATAGTGACTAGTCTTCATTATGGAGGGGTGGAGATTGATGGGCAAAATGAAGGGGATGAGTTTCAGCAGACCTTACTAGTGATCTCGAATTATGTTGGGTGTCTCGCGAAGTAGGTAAGTATGTCACTTGTTTTCTCTTGAAGAAAGACATGGATGAGTGGGCTGAATGGGTCTGCGTCATGCGGAACGTAGAGGACACCGCTCTAATTAAGGATTTAGTTTGTAAGGGGGAATGAGCGGGTATATCATGGGAAAGGGAATAGTGTTGAAGACTTTTTCTTCGTGTACACCTATCTCTTCACCCAAATATTTTTTCGAGTTCCCTTTACCATTTTTCAGGTGGCTGTATTGAGGGAGTTAAATGTGGCTCCTACCTAGCTACATCTGAATGACTGGGCATGTATGCAAGTGTTTACGGTGATATGCTCCGCTTTAGGTGTCTCTTATCTCAATGGAGAAGAAGTGGTTGTTTAAAATGTTAGAGATTTTCCAAAGGGTTTAAAACCAAATACTTCAAAGTTACAATAAAAGAGACTAGGAGCTCAGAGTGTTTTTTTATGATTTCGGGGGTTCAAAATTTTGTTTCTATTGGACGAAGAGTCCTCGGAAGGTGACCTCTTGGTCTCGAACCTTTATGACACCGACCGAGATTGAAGCGACCGGGATCATTGATAGCCTACCCCACTGCCTTCCTGCCCAACATCTTATTGAGTGCCTCGACCATGAGGATTTTAGTGCTGAGGCGTTCGATATGATGTCTTCTTTTTTATCAATTTTATTAGGTGATTGGTCTTAACGTGACTAACTTTTTGGTTTTCTTTTAGGCATCATAATCACCCCTCTGCCAAAGAAGAAGAGCCTCTTCAAAGAAGTGGCCGCCGCGACCAAGGTGAAGAAAAGCATTGAGGCTTCAAAGTCTTGGGACCCCCCCTCAACGTTTTCCAGCCAAGCAGTCCATGTCCCTGACAAGCCTAATCGCCCTCCTCTTGTACAAATCGGTCCTCGTGATGGTTGCCAAAATGTTTCGGGTGTGGGGTTGAGAATCATTGTCAAACACTCCTTTAGACTTTTCTCCTGATCCGCTTAGGTTATCTTGAGTATACTTAATCCAATTCTTCTATGTCCTCAACGTTTGCGCTCTAAACCGTATGGACGGGTACCTATCAAAGGCACTATGACGCTCAAGTCAGTAATCTTACCGATTGGGGGTTATAGTAAAAGCTTAAATTCACAATAAATGCAATCACCTACTGTAAGACCCATGAAAAATATTTATAATAGTAAATTTTAGCATTTTATTAGTAATAATAATTTTAATGGATAGAAAAATGTAAATTTTGGATATAAAATTATAGTAATTATAGAAGGAGAGGTTCAAATTTTTGATAACTTATTTAGGATTTTTTTAAGAAAATTGAATAGAATAGTGAATAGTAAAAAGTGAATAGTGAATAGTGAATAGTGAATAGTAAAAAAAAAAGAAAAGAAAGGATAAGAATTCCTTAGCATGGAAGGAATTAGAATAAGAATTCCTTAGCATGGAAGAAATTAGGATCAGATTTAACCAAGTGGATGACTAAAATATTATTTTTAAATAATATTAAAATAATAAATAATATTAAAAAAATTAATGAATAGTAAATTTTTTTTACCTATAAATAGCCATGGGAGGGAAGGGTATTCTGCACCAAGAGAAGAGGAATCAAGTGAGAGCTTGAGAAATAGAGAAGAAAGAGTTAGGGAGAAATGTTTAGTTGCAAGAAGAGTAGAGGTTCTGAAGAGTTTTCGGAGAAACAAATTCGGAGCAGGAGATTAAGTCTGGAATAGAGGTAGGGGAGCTAACCTTTCTATGCTTTTATATTATGATTTAGTATTGTTTTATTACTATTCATATCTTGAAATTTTGTGTGAATACTGTTAATGCTTACTGTATATCTATCTATGTTGAAATTCGGTGTAAATATTATATGCTGTTGTTTTGAATATGTAAATAAGAAATTTGTTAAAAACTAGTTGAGGAACACTTTGGCTAAGGAAAGACTTGGTACTTAAGTTGTCCATTGTGACACACCTCTCTTTCTTGGAAGTCTACTCGATAAGTTTTTAACTTAAATCCTATTGAACAGATTTTGTACTGTTAAATTATTGTGTAATATATCTTGTTGGAATATATTCAGTTTGTATGATTTCTGAAATGTTTGGATTTTATTAGATTTGAATTTATGCATCTGAACATGATTGTGAATTATAATGATGTGATTTATGTGGAAAGTATGTGAATGTATGAGATATGTTAGATTCACTGTGATAATATGATGGTATATGATTATTCATGTCTTGGGTTAAGTTTCAAAGTGACAGTATGATTCATGAACGTAATTCCATGATCCTCAAGGAGAGGATACATGGTGGTGATGTGGGGTGTATAGAATGATTACATGGTAGCTCAGTTTTGGGGGTCATCCTGAAACTCCAGTGGTCTTTCTTCTCATGTAGAGAGGATTGAACCATGTGGTGAGGAGTAGCAGGAGGTCCTTGTCTTGGGTGCTTCCATATGATCCAAGGTGAGTGATGACGGATTAACCTCGTGACTGTGGTAGGGCGGTAGTGCCCAAGTTTCATAAGGCGGTAGTGCCGGGCGGTAGTGCCCAAGTTTCATAAAGCCACCACGAGTGCAAGACCCGCCATAGCTCGGTAATCATTCTAGTCCGGACGAGTCGAGTTATAAAGTAACAAGTCTTGTGATGTCAATTTACCATATGTATCAAAGTAACGGATGAGTATGTATGATGTGGTTGTTGTATGATGGTATGAGTATGTATGACATAATTATTATATGAGGTTTGCATGCATGTTTCATAAATGATTGGTTGCATGTTAGCTCACCCTACTTGTTTGTGTTTGGGTATGTGCGATGATCGTATAATTCGTTATACGGGAGCAGATGGCAAGGAGGATACATTGGAAATAGTACTTGATGGGGAAGACAATGTTGCAGCTTAGATTCGCTAGCTTTTATTAGATAGCTTTGATGAACTTTTGTACATTTAAAGCTTTAAATTCTATGTAATTTCTAGGGAGAAACCCTAATACTCTAAGTTTTCAATTCCATGTTATTCTAAGGATGATTGTAATCCTTAAATTACTCTTGACTGCTTTCCTATATTAATAAATGATGACATCTTTATTATATATGCTTTATATATATAATTGGGATGTCACACCTACCTCCTAAACTTAGACTTGTATTTATATGTTTCAGGATGAGCTTATGATTAGCAGAGCTGTAATCACTATCCAATACCTAATAAGTGAAACTTACCAGTAAACTTGATCAAAGATTGTGCTTAAGCTTGCATAAGAGTTGGGGTCTCCTACTTGACCGTACGGGTGTACGGTACAAATATCATTTTTAAAATATATTTTATACATGCATTATTATATGTAAATTATTATTTAATAATAGTTTTAATCACATAGATAGTCCCTATTTTTGGTGATCTTTCTCAAATAGGTCTCTCACTTGTTTTTTTTATCTCAATTGATCTCAATTTTTCAAAAATTTAAGTAATTAGGTCCTTGAAGCAATTGGATTTTTTAGGTATTCTTTTTAATAATTTTTATTTTTATAGTTTATTTTTTTATTTAAAAAAAGGTGTCATGTGACAAGCTGACATTGTGTCATGTTACAATGATAGTGTGATATGGCATTGATAGTGTCACGTGTCATTGTTAGCCACATGTCATTGCATTAGTTTCAATTTGGTCTCCATATTTTTATTTTGTCTCAATTTGATTCCTGTATTTTTATTTTGTCTCAATTTAGTTCTAATTTTTTTAAAATTAAACAATTTTATTCCTCTCCAAATTTAAACAAAAGTTAATTTGTATATAAGTCTTTACAAATTTTTTATTGAAATTGATATTTTTATTAAATATTTTTTAGAAGATTAAATTTATTTGTATTTATATTTAATTAATTATATAAATGTTAATTATGTTCTTTAAAAAAATGGTGACATGTTAATATGAATTTTTCAAATGGTAAGTTATTGATGTGAAATTTCATTATTTTAAATATAAAATTGGAGAAAATTTTCGTGAAAACAATAATTTTAGGTAGTTTCTTCTTTCATAATCTTCCACATTAATTAGAAATTTTATGAAATTTTATTCACTTTTTTATTTTAAGAAAATGAAATTCCATGTTATTAATTTGTTCATTGATGTGAAAATAAAATTCTAAGTCATTGATGTGAAATTTCATTTTTTTTAAATAAAAAATTGGAGAAAATTTTCATAAAAACAGTAAATAAAAATAATTTTTTCTTTCATGATCTTCCACATTAATTAGAATTTCACAAAATTTTCTTTAGTTTTTTATTTTAAGAAAGTGAAATTCCATGTGTCACGGTTTCTTTTAACTTTTATAAATATTTTTAAAGAACACAATTAACATTTATATAATTAACTAAATATAAATATAAATAAACTTAATCTTGTTAAAATTATTTAATAAAAATATTTGTAAAGATTTATATATAAATTAAGTTTTGTTTCAATTTGGGGAGACGAAATTGTTTAATTTAAAATAAATTAGAACTAAATTGAGACAAAATAAAAGTAGGGTTAAATATGTTTTTAGTCCCTAAACTATTGGCCGTTTCTGGTTTTCGTCCCTCTTCCAAAGTAAGGTACAATTTGATCCTCATTCTTTAGAAAAACGTTCGTTTTAGTCCTCAAAATTTTGTTTTTAGTCCTCGTTTTAGTCCTCAAAACGTTCGTTTTTTCGACTAAATTGAAACAAAATAAAAATACATGGACCAAATTAAGACTAATGCAATGACACGTGGTCTGACAATGACATGCACACCAGACTGTTATTGCCACGTAGCACAATGTGAGCTTGACATGTAACAATTTTTTTTATCTTTTTTTAAAAAGAAATTAAAAAATAAAAACTTCAAGTAAAAAAAGTTTAAAAAGGTATTTAAAAAATTAAAAAAAACTACGAACTAACATGTGGTATCTCTTTACCGGTGTTAGTACAAAACTAACAACAATAACCTAATTGTTTCAAGTTTTGAAAAGTAAAAACTTAATTGAGACAAAAAATAAATGAATGAGTATTTTAGAAAAATCACTATAAATAGAGACTATTTGTATGATTAACACTAGTAAAAAAAATAATCTTTATGACAATTTATTATACCGATTATAATTTATTTAGCATAATAAGTAACGCGGTAACAAAATTGTAAATATAATAAATGTTTCTATGTCAAGTAAATTTTTTTTATAATTATGTTTTATATCAACTTTAAAATAACCATCTTTATTTAGTACAAATTATTTCTTTCTTCTTCTCTCTATTATGTTGTTAATTTTTCTTTAGCTCAAGTTCGACAAATGAGTTATATATATATATTATTGAAGTTAATATATATGTATGTATGTATGTATGTATGTATTGAGTCGAGCATTAAACATGTCACCAACTTAGTCGAGCATTCCCAAATGAATGGCCAAGTTGAGGCGGTTAACAAAATCATAATGGTCGAGCTAAAGCAACTTAGGAGAGGTGAAAGGAGCATGGGTGAACAAGTTACCTAAATTTTTGTGGGCTTACCGCTGCTCACCACACAAAACCATTACGGAGAAACCCTTCAACCTCATATATGGTATTTTTGTCAGGCACATAATTCAAAGCGCCACGTGTCTCTTCCTAATAATCATATTTTTAAATACCTCAAAAGATATTCAACCAATACACCAAACAATTTGAGGGCCTGGAAGATTTTAACCACCCTTAGTCCACACTAATAGTGACAGTCATCTAGCCAACTTAAAACCCTTCGCTAGTCATTTTAGGCTCAAGCTTGAGGGACCTATGTACCGTATGACCACTCAGTCAGTCATGGACCAAATGGTCAGCCTTTACAACAACCCATGAGCGAACCACCTTTGGAATGAACAATTAGGAAAGTAAATCAATCGTTAAAACTCTGGACAATTAACCTTAATGCTGACTAAATCAGAGGTAAAATATGATTATCCACAACTAGGCCGTAATTAGGCTGATGTTAATAAAAAAACTCACTCCAAAACCTATTAACACAGGTTTGAGATAAGAAGATAGGTGATCTACATTTACTGTATCTTTAATAGCTAAGCTATCAAATGTCGAACTGACTTGAACATCAAAGTCTCCTTTGCAAGTACTCTCTAAATGATTTGGACAAACTATCTAAAAGATCGGTTAGATTTAGCACTCAATTTTGAGACAACTTTCAAACTCTAGACGACTCACCAAAATTTAGATTATTAACCTTATCTCTATACCCGAAATTATAATAAATGTTTTATTATGTTAGTTAATAATAAAAACAAACGAAGATATCTGGACGATTGGCATTATTAATTGAAAGTTGATGAACAATCGATCTACAAAATAAAGTACGAGAGTAAAGGTGAAAGTGACAGGTGAGGCCCACTCCTATTTATATCTTCGAAAGGCTTAATTGCCAACCATCCTCAACCGTTATATCAAGTCAGATCTAACGACTCCAAGCATCCAACCCTTCAGATTTTGTTAGGTACATAATTCAAAGCGCCATGTGTCTCTTCCCAATAATCATATTTTTAAATACCTCAAAAGATATTCAACCAATACACCAAACAATTTGAGGGCCTGAAAGATTTTAACCACCCTTAGTCCGCACGAATAGTGACAGTCATCTAGCCAACTTAAAACCCTTCGCTAGTCATTTTAGGCTCAGGCTTGAGGGACCTATGTACCGTATGACCACTCAGTCAGTCATGGACCGAATGGTCAGCCTTTACAACAACCCATGAGCGAACCACCTTTGGAATGAACAATTAGGAAAGTAAATCAATCGTTAAAACTCTGGACAATTAACCTTAATGCTGACTAAATCAGAGGTAAAATATGATTATCCACAACTAGGCCGTAATTAGGCTGATGTTAATAAAAAAACTCACTCCAAAACCTATTAACACAGGTTTGAGATAAGAAGATAGGTGATCTACATTTACTGTATCTTTAATAGCTAAGCTATCAAATGTCGAACTGACTTGAACATCAAAGTCTCCTTTGCAAGTACTCTCTAAATGATTTGGACAAACTATCTAAAAGATCGGTTAGATTTAGCACTCAATTTTGAGACAACTTTCAAACTCTAGATGACTCACCAAAATTTAGATTATTAACCTTATCTCTATACCCGAAATTATAATAAATGTTTTATTATGTTAGTTAATAATAAAAACAAACGAAGATATCTGGACGATTGGCATTATGAATTGAAAGTTGATGAACAATCGATCTACAAAATAAAGTACGAGAGTAAAGGTGAAAGTGACAGGTGAGGCCCACTCCTATTTATATCTTCGAAAGGCTTAATTGCCAACCATCCTCAACCGTTATATCAAGTCAGATCTAACGACTCCAAGCATCCAACCCTTCAGATTTTGTTAGGTACATAATTCAAAGCGCCATGTGTCTCTTCCCAATAATCATATTTTTAAATACCTCAAAAGATATTCAACCAATACACCAAACAATTTGAGGGCCTGAAAGATTTTAACCACCCTTAGTCCGCACGAATAGTGACAGTCATCTAGCCAACTTAAAACCCTTCGCTAGTCATTTTAGGCTCAGGCTTGAGGGACCTATGTACCGTATGACCACTCAGTCAGTCATGGACCGAATGGTCAACCTTTACAACAACCCATGAGCGAACCACCTTTGGAATGAACAATTAGGAAAGTAAATCAATCGTTAAAACTCTGGACAATTAACCTTAATGCTGACTAAATCAGAGGTAAAATATGATTATCCACAACTAGGCCGTAATTAGGCTGATGTTAATAAAAAAACTCACTCCAAAACCTATTAACACAGGTTTGAGATAAGAAGATAGGTGATCTACATTTACTGTATCTTTAATAGCTAAGCTATCAAATGTCGAACTGACTTGAACATCAAAGTCTCCTTTGCAAGTACTCTCTAAATGATTTGGACAAACTATGTAAACGATCGGTTAGATTTAGCACTCAATTTTGAGACAACTTTCAAACTCTAGATGACTCACCAAAATTTAGATTATTAACCTTATCTCTATACCCGAAATTATAATAAATGTTTTATTATGTTAGTTAATAATAAAAACAAACGAAGATATCTGGACGATTGGCATTATTAATTGAAAGTTGATGAACAATCGATCTACAAAATAAAGTACGAGAGTAAAGGTGAAAGTGACAGGTGAGGCCCACTCCTATTTATATCTTCGAAAGGCTTAATTTCCAACCATCCTCAACCGTTATATCAAGTCAGATCTAACGACTCCAAGCATCCAACCCTTCAGATTTTGTTAGGTACATAATTCAAAGCGCCATGTGTCTCTTCCCAATAATCATATTTTTAAATACCTCAAAAGATATTCAACCAATACACCAAACAATTTGAGGGCCTGGAAGATTTTAACCACCCTTAGTCCGCACGAATAGTGACAGTCATCTAGCCAACTTAAAACCCTTCGCTAGTCATTTTAGGCTCAGGCTTGAGGGACCTATGTACCGTATGACCACTCAGTCAGTCATGGACCGAATGGTCAGCCTTTACAACAACCCATGAGCGAACCACCTTTGGAATGAACAATTAGGAAAGTAAATCAATCGTTAAAACTCTGGACAATTAACCTTAATGCTGACTAAATCAGAGGTAAAATATGATTATCCACAACTAGGCCGTAATTAGGCTGATGTTAATAAAAAAACTCACTCCAAAACCTATTAACACAGGTTTGAGATAAGAAGATAGGTGATCTACATTTACTGTATCTTTAATAGCTAAGCTATCAAATGTCGAACTGACTTGAACATCAAAGTCTCCTTTGCAAGTACTCTCTAAATGATTTGGACAAACTATCTAAAAGATCAGTTCAATTTAGCACTCAATTTTGAGACAACTTTCAAACTCTAGACGATTCACCAAAATTTAGATTGTTAACCTTATCTCTATACCCGAAATTATAATAAATGTTTTATTATGTTAGTTAATAATAAAAAAAAACGAAGATAACTGGACGATTGGCATTATTACTTGAAAGTTGATGAACAATCGATCTACAAAATAAAGTACGAGAGTAAAGGTGAAAGTGACAGGTGAGGCCCACTCCTATTTATATCTTCGAAAGGCTCAATTGCCAACCATCCTCAACCGTTATATCAAGTCAGATCTAACGACTCCATGCATCCAACCCTTCAGATTTTGTTAGGTACATAAT